>NC_081195.1:317500-460000 GCF_902713425.1 Acipenser ruthenus
GAGCCGCAAGTACTGGGCGTGAAGGACCAGGAGGAATCCTGGAAAGACACTGGCTCTGTAAAATCAGAGCTGACATTACCCCTTTTACTCTTCGCTAACAGCATTTAATGATTCCAGTTAATCATGCAGATTTCCTGCAAATGTAAATGTAGAAGAGATTGCTGAAGACAGTCCTCTCACTGTGATTCGTTCTGTCCTGTGGTTTAATGAGGAAACCTTGCATTAACATGTAGTGCAAGAAGTTACTCCACGTCCCGGGAGTTTAGGTTTGCTCCTGACATCTGCAATGTCGAGGGATATTTGTTCTTCCACTTTGTTTTTTCCCAGGTGGAGAGTGGAGCTCCTGACAGACAATGGGAGTCCTTCCTGGAAGGATTTGGGAAGCCCCGGGCTGATGGTCCACATGGGAAAGCAAGGACTGCACCCCGCGGAGCTGTGACTAGGGGCCACTTCAGTGTGGAAACCAAGAACACAGCCCTGCAGAGGAGCGACGGAGAGGAGGAGGAGGGAGAGGCCAGCAGCCCTGCCCAGGGGTCTTCAGAGAGTGACGGGGACCCCTCCTCGCCTGCTGGAGCACAGCTGGGGATCCCCTTGACCTTCGAGGCCAGCTCAGAGTGCGTGGTGAATCCACAGAGCTTCACCATCAATGACCTGGTCAAGTACATGCACCCCTACTGCCTGACTGTATGCCTGGAGCCAGGAGACGAAGAGAGTGAGCAAATAATTGCCAACGGAGGGCTGGTGCTGGAGATCGTGGAGGGAGAGCAGCAGGGAGGTCTCATTGCTGGCTTTCCAGAGCTTGGAATTCTGGTGGAGGATTCAGGAGACGGTTTGGCAGAGTCGATGGAACAATCGGCTCACCCAGAAGAGGAATGTCAGAGCTCAGAGGCTCCTGGGATAGAGGCTCATCCCAAGCAGGACACACAGCCAGAAGTTGGCGCTGGCGTCGAAGTTGAAGAGAAGGTTGCCGAGGAAAGATCAAAGGGCCAGAGCCCGGAAAGACGAGCATCCAGTCGGAGGAAGAAACGGAAGAGCAGAGCAGGTCCAGGGGGAGGGGTTCGGGAGGACAAACCGAAGAGCCGCCTGAGAGAGGAGGTGGGGGAGGAGGAAGAGGTCATCGATGTTTGCCAGCCTCCTCCTACACAATCTGTTACTTCTGGTGCCGCTGCCCTCAAAGAATCACATTTTCTGGCTCGCCAACTTGAGAGTTCCGGATTGCAGTCCACCCGGGAAAGGTGTGTCCAGACCCGGTGCCGAGCTAAAACTGGAGAGATGGCATTAAAAGCTAACACTGCGCGTGTGGCAGCAAAGCCAAGGAGCACCAAAAAAAGTTGTGCTGTTTCACAGACACTGACCGAGGTCAAAACCCACAGACAGCGAGGGTTACCTGCGGCGCCGCAGCCCAGCCCAGGGCTTGTGACAACACCCAGCTCTGCTGTGACCAGCGCAGCAGTACAGGAGCCAGAGGGTCCAAGCTCATCTACCCCCCCACAGGGGGAAAGCAGCCCCCCAGAATCAGAGGCAACCCTGACAGGAGGATCCTCAATCCAGGAACAGAAGGATCCTAAACCGAGAATGCTCAGCCTGGAGCAGTACCGGCTCCTCCGGCAGAAGAAGAAGCCTGCGCCTGTGGAGAAGGTCCAGGACCAGAGCATGAAGTGGCCCACCCTGCCGGAGCTCCCCAGGGAGCTGCCGCCCATCCCCTGCTTACCAGAGCCTGCGCCAACCGCCCAGAGAAAAACAGACCAGCCACCCACAAAGACGGGGTCTGCCTGGCACCCAATGGGGCCCGGGGCTCCTCCAACACCCGAGGCCCTGCTGGTTCCGCCAGGCATGAGAGTGGCCCCGAGCAGGCCTGCCATCCACCTGACAAAACATGCCGTGCCAGGCTTAGGACCTTCCCCTGTAGATCCTCGCTGCCGCCCCCGAGCTGGAACAGCCCTGCCTGTTGCGTCTGCCGCTGCTTTGAATGTTGCTGCTGCCAGTGATGCTTTACAGAATCCCACTACAGCCAATGGCCAAAGCCTGCTGTTTTATGCCCCCCAGAACTCCACGTTGCCTCCTATTGAACGGGATGTGCAGTGTGATGGGAGGACACCACTACTCCTGAATGCCACCTCCGTAGCATCTTTCCATAAACCACAAATTACGTCTGACAGCCAGTCAATCGTGAGTCCCCAGCAGCTCCCTAAGGCAATGGCTCGTCCGAACAGCATTCAAGTTCACTGCGAACCAGCGACCCAGACCGCTGCGGGAGTCAATCAGCCACGACCCAGACCCAGTTTACCGAAGGCTCCAGTTCAGCAACCTGAGACTGGAGTCCCTGCAGCCAGAGCACCTGGGGGAAGAGCCGCACTGACATCCCTTAACACTGTGGAACACAGGCAGCCGGGCTCAAGGCTTCCCACGCCATACCCCCCAGCCCAGGGATCAAGGCTTCCTACGCCATGCCCCCCAGCCCAGGGATCAAGGCTTCCTACGCCATGCCCCCCAGCCCAGGGATCAAGGCTTCCTACGCCATGCCCCCCAGCCCAGGGATCAAGGCTTCCTACGCCATGCCCCCCAGCCCAGGGATCAAGGCTTCCTACGCCATGCCCCCCAGCCCAGGGATCAAGGCTTCCTACGCCATGCCCCCCAGCCCAGAAGAAAACTGCCAGTGTGGATTCTGCTCCACTGAGACCAGCTATAGCCCAGCCACTTACTGCAGTGGTGAAGAGTCCCACTGAAGATCTCATTCAAGCCTTTACTAGTGAAATAGGTGAGTGATCTGCACATCTTTCTGGTGTGTGAGGTAAGTGGTAATCTAAACCACTTCTGTTACTTTCTCTATGAGAGAAACCCTGGGTCTGACCTGTCCACTCAGTCTTGCATGGTCCATGGATATTTCAGGATATTTTCCTGGACTTGCTCCCTCACCTCCATTGCATCGGCAGCTCTTCACTAGATCACATGGCTTTCAGTAAAGCTCTGTTTGGTGCTGACACATGGATTGCTTTTGTTTTTTTAAAGGTATTCAGGCCTCTGACCTGACAAGCTTGCTAGAACAGTTTGAAGAGACTCAAGGTAAGTGTTGGTGCATTTTCGAGTTTTTAAACGCAGGAGTTATCTGTAATAGGGGTGCAGTGGTTTGGGTTTTCCCCGAATTATACCGACGGAAGAGAAAAGCGAACTGGAATTGTGGGCTCTAAGCCGGCTGCATTCGCAGGAGCTCATCGTGCTCTTCTGTAGTGTGCGGAGGCAGCTGGTGATCTGAGCCTGGCTCTGCTGGGTTGGCTGAAGCTTGGCATGTAATTCTGCTCGGCCCCTAACTTGTGCTGTCCCTTTAAGAGAAGCTGCTGTGTGGGTCCCAGCAGCTGTTGATGTGCTTACGGTGGCTAAACTGTTGGAATTCTGTCCCGTCGGCAAATTCCTTTTAACTCTTCATTTGCTGGCATAGTGAAGTCTGGCCACACTAGTTTGGGTCGGTGTTGTTTAAATGTCTGTGTGGAAATAGCTGTGTGTGCGACTGCACAGACGGCTGTCTGAGCCTATCTGTAGCGTTGTATGATTAAGTGTCAGTGGGCATTTACATGCAAATATGTCGGCCCGCTTGCCCAAACCCTCTTTTGCTAAATGCTTCTTTAAGCATGTCAAGGAAGTCTGTTGCCCTTCCATCCCCCCACGCCACAGTGAGTTTAACTCCTTCCCTTTCTTTCCAGCCAAAGAGCAGCACTGTGTGCCGGAGGTCTCTGGCAGAGCAGCAGCTGTAGGAAACTCGGGGTGAGTAATGAGGGAGAGATGAAAGCAGGAGTTACCCTACAGCACGGGCTGGTCTAGTACCGGGGTGGCCAGGACCTACCGTAGCCAGCACAGCTAAATCTGACTTGGGTCTGCTGAGGTGTGCAGCGTGTAGGACTGGGTTGTGGTGGGGTTTGTGAAAACAAATCCAGTAACCCTGACCCAAGGTGGTACGAATGTACTGGCAGCTCATGTTTGGGAAGCAGTTCGGTGGTTAGCTGTGGACTTCTCGTCTGACAGCCGAAAAGCACTGGACTGTGGATCCCAGTGTAGTCTCCATCCTTTTAATAGTGGACTTGCAGAAAAAAGGAAATGCCACAGTTCAGTGTTAAACGTAGCCTTCCGCTGTCCTGGTTCAAATAGAAGATGTTTCTGCTTCTGTGCAAGAGTGTGGTTAAAAGCCTCAATTACAGTCACTCCCTACCAGCAGTACTGTGCATGTGCTAGAGAGAATGTGGTGCTGTGTGCTCCACTAGCGGCTTCTGCTGCAGTGGCTGATATAACAAGGCTGGTGCTTGTTTCCAGCTCTGAGCCCCAGGTGGACAGGAAGATGTTGGATCGCGTGCGCGGACCGGACCTGGCCAGCACTGCCGGTGAGTAAGGGGCGGTCAGTCCGCCTGTCACTTCGTTAGGAATGCATGTTCTGCTGATACTGTATACTAGACTTCTGTGCTGTTCACCCCAGTTTTTTTAAAAACGTACTCCTGTGCCACTGCAGCAGTCTGTTTCAGAATTGCCACACTGCTGGACTCTGTATCGTTGCTGTTGGGTTGGTTCTGTGTAAATGTTAGTGATCGGGTCACGTCCTTACCGTGAGGGAGCGCTCGATTTCCACATGTAAAGCTCATTATAAGACCTCCTCTGTCTCCCTGAGCAGAGTTTGAAAGGCTGAACTTTTCTCTCTATTGATTGATTCATTTCACGCCAGGTCTGACCCCTCCTGCCACACCTCCCCATCACATGTGGAAGCCCCTGGCTCCTGTTTCCCTGCTGAGGAAACCCAAACTGCCCGAGGGACCCAAGCTGTCCCCTGCCAAGGCCATCCAGATCATCGACCCAAAGCCTCTGCCCCACAGCAAGACTCGCACCAAGCTCCCCAGCAGCCCGGCTCCCAGCCTGCACAGTGAGAACCCTTCCTTCGCAGATCACGATTACTGCCTGCCTGGGACGGAGCCCGCCTGCGCGGAGAAGGGAAGGCGCTGGAATGTGAAGCAGCAGAGCAGCATTACAATCAAGCCTATAGAGCAGCGTGCTCCTGCAGGCTGCCCTAGAAAATGTGCCGTCCAGCCGCTGGATCACAGGACTCTGTCAGGCTCAGTCCTGCTGTCCCCAGATTCCTCCCCCTGCAGGCTGGAGGCTGACACTGCATCCCGGGACAGCACAGAGTTCTCTAGCAGCAGACGCTTTCGTTACTACAGCCCAGAGAAGAGCGAGAGGGGAAGGGCGAGGAGAAGATCCCGCACACGCTCATCCAGCTCCTCCGAGTCCGATTCGTCTGGGTCCAGGTCCAGCTCTCCACTGACCAAGAGACGGAGAAGGTAAGAGGCCCCTGGCTTAGTGTGTGTGTCTGAGCTTCAGCATCACCTGACCTGATTGTACCTGAGATTGAAGTCAGGGTCTGGGTCAATTCCTCTTCAATTCCCTTTTAATCAATTCCAAAGCATCATTCATCAAAATCGCAATTGGCAGTGTTCTGTTAAAATGAGCTTCTCACAGTGGAGACAGATTACGTCAATTGAAGCCACTGTTAGTCAATTCTAAATTGGCTTCCAATGAAAGCTGTTGAACGACCACAACAATTGTCTGTAAAATATAAATTCCAGTTTCTTCGAAGGAATTGATTTTAAAATTGGAATTGTACAAGGCTGTGCACGAAGGTTTGTTCGCTGGCCAGGAATTCGAAGGTAGTTTTAAACCTTCAAAGGTTTGTTCGCTGGCCAGGAATTCGAAGGTAGTTTTAAACCTTCAAAGGTTTGTCAGGTGGCATTCACTCACTTTTTTTCTTCTCAACAGAAACCGTTTTGACTCTGTATACTATATATCACACATTAAATGTCACTCGCATGCAAAATTCGATTTTTTGATTTATATAATGCAGATTACGTAAACAAAAGTTGTATTAAAATCCACTACCAAATCGTCATACGTACACAACTGTATATGGCGCTGCTGCTGTGTATGGAGCAGGGTATAGTATCCAAAGCACTGGGGGGTACCTATAGCGGTTGTAGTGCTTCAGTAAAAGATGTCCTGAATACCTAGTGACTGTGGAAGAGAAGTACTCTGGTAGAATATGTTTGAAACATACAAAATAAACAAACACGCTGAATCCACGCTAACACATTTAACCCTTTGCGGTCCATTGTCGGACTGGGTCCGACATTGCAATTATTCCTCTCAGGTCCTTTGTCGGACTGGGTCCGACATCATTATAGCAACGAAAAAAACGGGTTTCTTGTCGTTTTTTCTCCGGAAAAGCCGAGAAAACCATTCAATTGCCGAGTGGGAGCGACAGGAGCCGAGACAAGTAAAAAAAAATAAAAATAAAAAAAGGCGTATCTCATGAATAGTCATACATGGCCCTGGTATCAGATAACGGGGCGGTCATAGTAAACAAGCTGGCTGCCTGTGAATCAGCGCACAGAGAACACGGACATTTGCAGAGCTTTTTTGAGATGTTATAGCAATAAAATAATGACTTGGATCACATTATTGAGGAGTTTGGTGATAAAACGAGTGATCCGGAGATGATTGATCGGTATGTACGACTAATTATTATTATTATTATTTATTTCTTACATAGATGAAAGCGATAGTGAACGAAAGGGTGGGGCGGGGCTGGAGATGCCTAGTGAGTGCTTTGTTGATATGCAGGGCCTTTTAAACCCGTTTGACTGTGGAAAAAAAATACTTTTAAACAGCGCATCTAAAATTAACTGCGCGTGTGAAAATTAATTAGACCTGACGTGCCTGACGCACATTTAATAAATGGACCGCAAAGGGTTAATAAACGCTAGCACACGCTTAATTAGAAAACTGAGCACCGTCGTGTTCCCTCCAGCTCGTAAGCTGTGTTGAAAGAAATGTCTCTCAACCCCTCTGTTCGGGATCTTTTTGTTAAAAGTGATTGATGTATCACGGGGTCACTTGACATGCGTAACTTCATATTATTATTATTATTATTAGGATTATTTTTATTAGAGGTGCAATCGGCATCCTAATTTCTTATTCGATTATCAGAGACATTTATCAATAATTGATGCATTAATGTTTTATTTTTCAAAATAAACGTTAATTATTTTTAACAGATCTCATAACTAAAAACACCACTGTGCCTAATAATTAAACAGAAAGGCATGACTTCTATTTAAATCAGATTAACATTATAATAATAATAAATACTATAAACAGAATTTCTGAATTATAGTTGTTCAATACTGTTTACATTTTATGTCCAAAAGCAAAGCATTTGAATGAATCTCACAAACCCTGACCTAAGGTAACTATCGTACTAAATTCAGCTTTTTTTAGAATATTGCCATATAATCCAAACACAACATGCTTTGAAACAAAAGGGAATTGGTAGATTTAATAGATAAAAACAAAACAAAACCGTATAATTAAAAAAAAAAAAAAAAAAAAAGTGGATACTTGGCCTGCTTCTGATTTTGTCTTAAACATGTGATGTAGTCCTGAAGTGTGTATCCTAGCAACGCGGTAATCTACCGTACTAGCACTAGAAGCAGCGCACACGCACTCAAGGAGACTTCAAACTGGGTACTAATTCGATGCAGCGATTCACCAAAATGTAGTCGAAGCTCGGTAACATTTAAGGACAGATGATCAATAATCGATGTATCGATTTAATTGTTGCACCCCTTGTTTTTAGTAATAGTAAAATGTGATAACCTGCTTGGAACGGTGATGTTGAATAAAGCTTTGCTGCTGCAATGCAAGCTTACTGTAATATATTTTTAAGCTACATGTGGGTTTTATTCCATTTATATGTATTACCTGTAAAATAGGTATTTCAATCAAATATAAATAAGTAGCTATGGTCCCATGGAAGGTTGGAACCTTCCTTCGGTAATGTGTTCCGAACCTTCGAAGGTCAAAATATACCCTTCGCTGCAGCCCTAGAATTGAACAGTTATTAACCCCCCCACCCCTGATTTTGAAGTAAAAACAGATCGTGTAGACCAGCACTGACCTGTGAATCCCTGTGTCAGTTGTGACCGGTGGAAACGTGATGTTGTTTATTTCCAGTTAAGAGTCCAGCCTGACTCTGAAGACATACCTGTGCTCTCCTAATCCAGTCTGTGTGTCTGCAGGTACAGATCCCGGTGTTCCCGAAGCAGCTCCAGCTCCAGCTCCAGCTCCCCCTCTCACTCCAGGCAGCGGAGGAGACCGCACTCGTACTGCAGCTCCCGCTCTGGATCCTGGAGCCGCTCCAGCTCCTCGGCACGCTCCCGCTCTGGATCCTGGAGCCGCTCCCCCTCTCCCTGCAGCAGGAGGAGGGACAGCCGCGGCAGGTAAGCAGTCTGCAGCTGGGGCTCGCTTAGCTGGACTCTGAAATACAGCACCTCGTTTTAAAGAGATGTTTAGTGGGGATGGAGAGGTGCTCTGTGGGTTACAGCAGTGATAGATGTATGTAGGTTGTTCCTGTATCCTGTAAGAACTCTTGCTGGTTTTTATAGTGCCGCTGTTTCTCTCTGCAGATCCGACTATGACTGTTACAGTTATGATAATTCAAGAGATCGCGTCCACAGGCAGGAGTTGAGGAATCAGCGCAAGGAGAAGGCCATTGTGAGTAGCCTGCTCGGAGCTTCCTAGCAAGCAGGTCCTGGCACTGCCAAGTGCTTCTGAAGCACCTATAGCAAGGGCTCAGTCCCGTGGGCGGGCTAGGTCTGTCTGGAGATCTCAAGGGCTCTGTCTGCAAGGTCTGTCTGGGGATCTCGAGGGCTCTGCTAGGGGCTGCCTTCTAATCTATTGACCGTCTTGAGAGGGAATGAGCGTGATTTGCATTCTAATGGATCTTGTGTAATTATCTGAGCTCAGCAACATGCTCACCCAGGGTCTTCTCTTTGCTCCTGTCAGGAGGAGAGGCGGGTTGTCTACGTGGGAAAGATCCGCAGTGGCATGACGAGGAAGGAGCTGAGGGAGCGCTTCTCTACGTACGGGGAGATCGAGGAGTGCGCCCTGCACTTCAGAGAGGAGGGGTGAGTGGGTGGATTATCATGCTGCACCTTGCCCTCCGGTCTCTTTAGCTGGGTCAGTCTATCCCTGATCTCAAACAGTCCTGCCAGTCAGGTCCTCTGCATGTTGAAGGGATGGTTACACCTTCCTTTACCCAGATCTAGTCCTTTAGCAAGCCATTAGTGCTGTCTGTCAAGTAAGCTGATTGCCTGCATCTGCCAAGGTTATCCCCATGAACAGAACATTTGTTTTTTTGTTTGTATTTATTTATTTTTCCCCTCCAGGGATAATTACGGCTTTGTTACGTACCGACACACGGACAATGCGTTTGCTGCTATTGAAAACGGGCAGAAACTCCGCCAGCCGGATGAACTGCCCTTTGACCTCTGCTTCGGGGGGCGCCGGCAGTTCTGCAAAATGAGCTACGCAGATCTGGGTGAGTCTGGCTGGATGTGTGAGCTATGCGGATCTGGAGGAGGCTGGCTGGATGTGTGTGAGCATGCAGATCTGGAGGAGGCTGGCTGTGTGAGCTATGCAGATCTGGAGCAGGCTGGCTGGATGTGTGTGAGCATGCAGATCTGGAGGAGGCTGGCTGGATGTGTGTGAGCATGCAGATCTGGAGGAGGCTGGCTGTGTGTGAGCATGCAGATCTGGAAGAGGCTGGCTGGATGTGTGTGAGCATGCAGATCTCGAGGAGGCTGGCTGGATGTGTGTGAGCATGCAGATCTGGAGGAGGCTGGCTGGATGTGTGTGAGCATGCAGATCTGGAGGAGGCTGGCTGTGTGTGAGCTATGCAGATCTGGAGGAGGCTGGCTGTGTGTGAGCTATGCAGATCTGGAGGAGGCTGGCTGGATGTGTGTGAGCATGCAGATCTGGAGGAGGCTGGCTGTGTGTGAGCATGCAGATCTGGAGGAGGCTGGCTGTGTGTGAGCATGCAGATCTGGAGGAGGGTGGCTGGATGTGTGTGAGCATGCAGATCTGGAGGAGGCTGGCTGGATGTGTGAGCATGCAGATCTGGAGGAGGCTGGCTGTGTGAGCTATGCTGATCTGAAGGAGGCTGGCTGAATGGATGTGTGTGTGAGCATGCAGATCTGGAGGAGGCTGGCTGGATGTGTGTGAGCATGCAGATCTGGAGGAGGCTGGCTGAATGGATGTGTGTGTGCGAGTATGCAGATCTGGGGGGAGGCTGGCTGGATATGTGTTGCACTTTGAGTTTCATGATACTGTTGAGAGTGAGGACAGCACCCAGCCTGTCTGTGTTCACTTCATTCAGTGCACCCTTCCTTGTTTCCACGATGCTAAATAAATCTGCCCCAGTCCACTGAATACGCTTTCATATTCCTTTTCCTTTCCTGTGTATCTTGGAGCTGCCATGCTCGTGCCAAAAGATTCTGTCTGTTTTTCTTCTAATCTCTCTCTCTCTCCCTCTCCCTCTCTTCTCTCTCCTCTCTCTCTCTCAGATTCCAATCGTGACTATGAATCCACTCCTGCAAGAAGCAAGTTTGATGCACTAGACTTCGACACTTTACTGAAACAGGCCCAGAAGAGTTTGCGGAGGTAACCCCAATATTGAGCCCATCGAGTGTGGAGAGAGAGCGAGAGAGAATTACCTCAGAGCTGCTGACTGCCTGATACCTACAGCTGCTTTTTTTGTTTTCTTTTTCTTTCCTTTTTACAAGCCGGCTCCTTCTATGGAAGTGTGGTTTTGTAAAACTAATTAAAAAAAATAAATAAATAATGGAATGTGGTAAAATGTATAAATATGAAATCTGAGTGTTTTTTAAAGAAGCAGTATTTAAAGTATTTGAACTGTTTAAAAACAAAAATGACAAAAAAAAAGTAAACTCAAAAATGAAATGTAATGTTTTTCCTTTGAAATGTTTTGGGAGGGAAAAATTGTAATAAAAAGTATTTAATAAATTCTGGCAAAACCTAAATAAAAATCTTGTACAGTTGTGTTTTTTTTTGTTTTTTTTTTTTGGGGGGGGGGGGGTAACAAACATCCACCTTTCAGAATCAGAGCGATCTAATGACAATTCAACACATCAACATTATGTATAGAGGGGTATATAATAAGGAATGGCAATGCGTGGTTTCTTTGAATTTGGGTAAGTGGTGTTTAAGACCAAGAGGTTGGCGTCTCTGGTGTGGTTTTGTGTTTAAAAGCACGTCGAGGTTTGTTTTTTACACAGCAGTGCAGTAGAGCCCATCTGAGTCAGCCTGGCCACACGCATCGTTTAACTGTAGAAGTGAAAATGTCATCTCTGCACTCTTTAAAACAAGCAGTACTTGGTAAATACCAAATTTGGTCTAACTTGCGTCCCCCGTCCCCAATGTAATGTCCTGCTACCTGGACAAAGCGCTGTTCAAACTATTTAATGGAGTTGCCTCTGTTCAGCTTCCTCCTGGCCTGAGTTACTGCAAGACAACCCCAGCAGAGCACTCCCTGGTACAGGACTTCTGGTGAAACTCGTTTCCTGGAATGAAGCGTCATGTCTGTGAAAATGAATACCAGCAGATTCTCTTGTGATTTAACACGATATGAAACCAGGTTATGGATTCCACTGCAAATGTGCTTTTGGGGGTGAAGAGTGATAAAGAGCAAGAACACTTGGATTTGACATTGTGACATCTTTGAATCCTGCAGGGCATCTAAAGAGGACTGCAGTTTAAGATTGGAGCTGCAGAGTCTTGCACCACCACTTTTTATATTTATTAGTAGTTTCTGAGCCCCCTCCACACTACAGAACACATGAAGTGATTTATATGTCTCTGTGCTGGTATTCAAGGGGTATCACACTGTCTCTGTCCTGGTATTCAAGGGGTATCGCACTGTCTCTGTCCTGGTATTCAAGGGGTATCGCACTGTCTCTGTGCTGGTATTCAAGGGGTATCGCACTGTCTCTGTGCTGGTATTCAAGGGGTATCGCACTGTCTCTGTGCTGGTATTCAAGGGGTATCGCACTGTCTCTGCTGGTATTCAAGGGGTAACGCACTGTCTGCTGGTATTCAAGGGGTATCGCACTGTCTCCGTCCTGGTATTCAAGGGGTATCGCACTGTCTCTGTGCTGGTATTCAAGGGGTATCGCACTGTCTGCTGGTATTCAAGGGGTATCGCACTGTCTCTGTGCTGGTATTCAAGGGGTATCGCACTGTCTGCTGGTATTCAAGGGGTATCACACTGTCTCTGTGCTGGTATTCAAGAGGTATTACACTGTCTCTGTGCTGGTATTCAAGGGGTATCGCACTGTCTGCTGGTATTCAAGGGGTATCACACTGTCTCTGTCCTGGTATTCAAGGGGTATCGCACTGTCTCTGTGCTGGTATTCAAGGGGTATCGCACTGTCTCTGTGCTGGTATTCAAGGGGTATCGCACTGTCTCTGTGCTGGTATTCAAGGGGTATCGCACTGTCTGCTGGTATTCAAGGGGTATCGCACGGTCTCTGTGCTGGTATTCAAGGGGTATCGCACGGTCTCTGTGCTGGTATTCAAGAGGTATAGCTGAGGGAACACAAAGCCACTTTTTCAGGAACAGTGGCTTGAAATCTGGTTCCAGGAGACCGGGAGACCTAGTTTTGAGGCAACTTTGCTCTATCAAACCCCAAGTCTCCCCTGGCGTGCCATGCAGTGGAACCTAGTCTCCTGAACAAGTTCCAAGCCATGAAGTGGCTTTGTGTTCCCTCAGTTTAAGATATGATATTAATTGATGATTGTTTACAATCAGCTTCCAGAGTGTCTTATTTATTTATTTATTTATTTGGCAGGCGCCTTTATCCAAGGTGGCTGACAGGTGTTACAGGACAGTACAGGGTTACATTGCAAGCTTAATATTTAAATACAGTGCAGTCTAAGGTAAATGCAAATAATACAATATGAACTAAGATGCAACAAGTTAGGATTACAACACGTTATATCTACAGTGAGATCAAGGAGACCTTGCTGGGTGATAGTTGTCCAATCCCTGTATATTTAGGGGCAGCCATGAGCGTATTGTCTATATACAGGATGTTGCTTTCTCTGCACTCGTATGTGTGCAGTAATTTAAAAAGCCATTATGTGCTATACCTTTAAGAAATCCTCGCCGGGCTGCCGGCGTGGAAGTGCGCGTGCGCAGTTTCCCTGTCAACAAAAAACAAAACAAAGACCGAAGTAGTTGAAATTTGCAAGAAACGTGAGGAAAATGATTTTTGTTATTTTTGTATCCGCCTTTCAGTGAAGAAACTACTTTTTTCGACGCTGCGGTTTTAAAATAAGGCGTTTTGGGCGAAATTAAATGGTACAGTTGCGTTCATTTTCTTGGGGTTGGCCGGTTGTAACCAGTCTGATCTGGCTTGTTGCGTCTGCGCAGTCGGTGTAAACAGGAAGAAGCCGTGCGAGCGAAGAGGGTGCACAGGGAAAGAGAAGAAAACATAGAAATATAACCGAAAAGATCGAAAAAACGCCATTTCAACACCTGAAATAGCAACCGAAAAGCAAACCGGACAGTAGAGTAAGACACTGAGAAGATTCGACTTCGCATTTGGAGATTATTTTATTTATTTATTTATTTTTAAAACATCTGCATTATATAATTATATTAATAAATTCAAGCGTTATACAACTGAACATTTAGAGAAAAAAACGAATTAACTATTTCATTGGAAAGCGAAGAAAGACCGCAAAATATAAGCTGTGTTATATATCTCACTAGTTTAACCGAGCTAATTCCCTCAGTAATATACACCTTACATTACATTTCGTGTCAATATGACTTATGCGTGTTAAGCGGTAAAGATTCGTTTTGGACTGATTTAGGGTTACCTATTAAATAATTTATATTTGCATACATCGATTAGTGTGTATACCAAAATGGTTCAAAAGCAGAAGCATGTCGATGAGAAGACGGCGGAAGGGGAGCCCAGCCACAGCCCAGGCCCGGTACCGGTGGACGGGACTGCAATCCTGCCAGACTCGGTGGCAGCAGCGCCCCAAGCTGAGACCACAGGCCGCAGGAAATTTGTCAGCGGTGTGGTGGAGGGTAAGCAGGAATGCGTGTGCGTGTGACAGTTTACTGTAAACCCTAACACAGGATACGTACAGTGTTGACACGACAGCTGTGTAGATCGGGGTGCATTTATCACACGGTTTGATAACCTTTTAAAATCAACACAACGGTTCAGTAACACGTGTGCATGTGTAGTGTGTATTGATGCTAGCAACATTGGGGTGGTATGTATGGTTAGCTAAGTATATCTCATTGCAAAACGTGTGAATGTACTAGTTACAAGTGGACTGGCTTATTTTGTGTCTTTATTTGTGTTCGATCTGTTAGTCAATGTGTAATATGCAATGTGCGTGTGTTACTTATACACGTGTGGTAGGTTGTGTTATGTCCTGGATAAACTACCTCGAAACAAGATGACTAGTTTCAGTTGGTTTATCCAGGTTTCATATATGTGAAGTAATTCCATACATTCATAGGGTTTCTAAGAGAAATGCATTGTTGAGTTTCCTCTCAAAAGTGCTTGTGTTCACTGGCTCAACGTCTTCAGCTAGCATCCTGTTCAGGCATTTTGTTGCAGGTGTTTTTTCCCTGAATAAATGTACACTCGCTGTCATTGTAATCTAGTGTTAAAGGAAGTGCCTTTGTATTCTCTTCTCTTGTAACACCAGGTTTACATGTTTGACTTCGCCAGTACAATCTTGAAGCAGCTCGTTTGTTGAGAGGTGCTTCAGTATCCATGGACTTTAACCCACAGTGCATATAGATCAATACTGTGTGTTTATAGATCCATTTGTATAATACTTTAAAGCAGATGTGCGTTTTCCTGCTGTAAGGGTTATGCAATCGTACCTGTCTCAGTCTGTTTGATTAGAGAAAGAAAAACTGTGCAAGTAGTTAAGCTGTGAAGGGAGCATAAGAAAAGCAGCTCAGGTATGTAGTTATACTCTTGCACATTTTGATTGTACATTTGCGTGCATTGCAAACTACAGTGTGGGATTTTCACATTTTACTAGGATTGTCTGGCCATTGTATTCTCCAGTCAGTGGATGTATTCCACCAAAAGATTATTGAGCGTATATAGAAATCACAAAAAAATGAAGTAATGCAGTTTATGCAATTTCCCCTGTTCATTAGAATGGTCTACCTGTGGATTAATCGGTGCCTGGGCCGGCAGTACTTTATGCCAAAGCCACAGAAACTGAAGGGGCTGCGTTACCTGTACCAGTGTGTTCAATGTGGGAATGTGGCTATTCTGAGGAATTGCATGTTGACCATAATCTTATTTTTTGCATAGGATTCTATGGTCGACCGTGGACTATGGAGCAAAGGAAAGAGCTTTTCAGGAGGTAATGGCATTCCTTTTTGTCTTCGTTTCTAAAAGAAAAGGCTTACAGATATATCCTTGTCACAATCGTGCATTCTAATGGTGTTATAAAGTATTGAACTGGTACACCTCTTGCAAGGACAAACCATTTTACATTTCTTGCAGAAGTTTCAAATTTGCTTTGGTTTCCAAATTCTATATTTAGTTATTTGTTTTTACACAGGCTACAGAAGTGGGGGTTAAATACGTATCTTTATGCTCCAAAGGATGACTACAAACACAGAATGTTTTGGAGAGAAATGTACTCTGTTGAAGAAGCAGGTAAGTGCATTGATAACCAGAACAATTCAGTTCTGTATGTTGGTGCTGTATGAATGGATGATTGGGATTGAATAGACAGGTGCTGACAATCAGGTGGGTGTCATTGGTGTTGATTGGTTTAACTTACCACATGAAGAAACAGCTGCTTGGATTTGTGGTGATTGCTGTTTTTCTTTGACTCTGTGGAGAGCAGCAGTCCACACAAACCCAAGCAGCTGTTTCTTCACTTGTTTCACTTGGTATGGTTAATTAGCCCATTTGGCACCAATGACCCTGACCTATAGGGAGCGCAGTCCAAATAATTGAATAATCTGTTTGTGCAGCTCTACCATATATACATGCTCTGTGCATTTATGGGTGTTGTATTTATACTGGAAGGTTACTGTGCAATCTGAAATGTGTTGCAAACTCCAGTGAAATGGCATCCACATAGTGCTCCTGTGGTAATGTGTGCATGGGACATGCTGTGGTATAGGTGACCATGTCCTGCTTCTTCGTTGTACTGGCAGACCGCAGTAATGCAGTGTTTAAATCCCTGTACTTGTGTTTGTTTATATTTAAGAGCAACTCATCACTCTTATCTCTGCGGCAAAAGAATATGGAATTGAGTTCATCTATGCCATCTCGCCAGGGCTCGATATCACATTTTCCAACCAGAAAGAAGTTGTGACTTTGAAAAGGAAGTTAGATCAGGTTAGTAATTCTCTGCTTTTAGTATGTGTGTCATTTTTTTTCTGTTGCATGGATTAACTCCTCTGGGTTTATGTAGCATCCCAATACATTCTCATATCACACACTACCACATGCATTATTCTCTGTATATTGTTGCTTTTAAAGTATTCAGGATAAGAATAATTTGTAATGAAGACCTAGAATGAATGTCATACACCAAAATAAAGTATACCATGTTTGCTTTTGCTGGTCATTAGATATATAGATATATATATACTGTGGGTAGAATTTCTTTGGTAATTCCTATTGATAAATTGCTGTTTTAAGATTAAGTATTTTTTATCCTTCTCTAACCAGATTTCCCAGTTTGGCTGCAAGTCTTTTGCCTTACTGTTTGATGATATTGAGCACAATATATGCCCAGCAGACAAGGAAGTGTTCAGCTCATTTGCACATGCCCAGGTCTCCCTGACTAATGAGATCTTCCAGTACTTGGGTGAACCTGAAACTTTCTTGTTCTGCCCAACAGGTAACCAATAATTATTTATTTATTTTTCTTTCTTTCTTTCTTTCTTTCTTTATAGCATTATATAATTGCAACAACTAGAGTCTGTATAAACCGTTTATAAATTTTTTTCTGCAGAATACTGTGGAACTTTCTGCTATCCAAATGTTTCCCAGTCACCGTATTTGCTCACAGTTGGTGAGAAGTTGTTACCTGGAATCGATGTGCTATGGACAGGTGGGATTATCTTTAAGAATGACATGTTAAATAGTGCCTTGTACAGTAATCAAGTGTGTGGGCACTGTAGCATCACAAGTGTCAGTACTAATGCCATTCCAATATTTATTTAGTTTAAGACACACTATTAAATTAGTTACCCTAGAGTTCTCTAAAGTTACTTGGTGCTCAAAGAGTTAAGTCTTAAGTGATTTTTGTATATGTTTAGTTATTTGTGGATTGCAGTAGTGAAAGAGCTGTGCATTTATGTAACTGGTGAACTACTTTCTGTTCTCAGGTCCCAAGGTTGTATCTAAAGATATCACAGTGGAGTCCATTGAAGAGGTATCCAGAATTTTAAAGCGAGCTCCAGTTATATGGGACAACATCCATGCCAATGACTATGACCAAAAGAGGTTGTTCCTTGGTCCCTTTAAGGGCCGGTCAACAGAGCTCATCCCCAGGCTGAAGGGTGTGCTAACCAACCCCAACTGTGAATTTGAGACCAACTTTGTGGCCATCCATACACTGGCAACCTGGTACAAATCCAACATGAACGGTGTCCGAAAAGACGTTGTCATGAGTAAGTCGTTTGTTTGAAGACTTTGCTATTTCATTGGCTCTGAATATCTTAGAATAAATCCCTGCCATCTGCTCATCTTTCAGGTGACAGTGAGGACAGTACAGTATCTATTCAGATTAAGCTGGAGAATGAAGGCAGCGATGAAGAAATCGAAACGGATATGCTGTACAGTCCACAGCTGGCGCTGAAGCTTGCCCTGCAAGAGTGGCTGGGGGAGTTTGGAGTGCCTCATCTGTACAACAGTAAGTCAAGTGGCAGACTGGTGGAATCTGTTTGCTTTTTAATTTCATATTCAAAATAATACTAAATCCATTCATTTTATTTATTTAAATATAATCCAGTTTGTCACGTGTTTGCTCAATGTAAAAAACATTGTAAGTATTGAAAATGACACATCTAATTTTTTTACTAAGGAGCTGCAAGACATCAGTACATACTATTTCATACCACATCTTTCAAGAGCTACAATATACAATTAAAAAATAATTAGCACAGTAACCACTTGTGTAGTTTATTTTTGTATTCCATGTCAGTTAAATGTTGCTTGCATTTGTTTTGATAATCAGGTCGGCAGGTCCCTCATAGTGGAGCAAAGAGCACTGCTATTGATGTGGCATCTCTGGTAACGCCAAACCTGGGGTCCTCAACAACGGTTAGCACCATTTACCACCAGCCAATCATGAGCCAATCAACAGCTCTGAGTGAAGAGCCCCTCCCCCTGAGCAAGGTGGAGGAGGAGGAGGAGGAGGAGGAGGAGGAAGAGAAGAAGGAGCAGCTGCTTCTTCAGTCTGACGAAGAACCCATGGAGATGGTGCTAGAGAAACAGGATGAGCCAGATACCAAGAATGTCAACCAGATCCTGACTGAGATTGTCAAGGCCAAGATGACAGAGGAGCTGAAGCCCATGGACACAGACAAGGAGAGCAGTGCAGAGTCCAAGTCCCCCGAGATGTCTATTCAGGAGGACTCGGGGAGTGACATTGCACCAATGCAAACAGACGAGCAGCTGAACAAAGAGCCGTTTGTGCCAGGCCCCAATGAGAAGCCTCTGTACAGCGCAGAGGCGCTGACCCTCGAGGATCTGACCCTGCTGGCAGAACTCTTCTACCTGCCCTATGAACACGGGCCCAAAGCTGTGCAGATGCTCAAAGAATTCAACTGGCTGAGAGCCAACAGCAGTGTGGTCAGTGTCAATTCCAAAGGGAAGGAGCCTCAGAAAGTAAACACATATATATTAACAAAAATGATACGCATGATATTATTATTATTATTATTATTATTATTATTATTATTATTATTAATATTGTAAAAATAGAAACCAAATGAAAATATGTTTTTATAATAAGTCATAATAAAATAATCTTACAAAGTTTTAATTTACAACCCTGTTCCTTTGCAGGTCAATGAATGGCGTGCACGAGCAGAGAAGTTTGAGGAGATGTGCTGCTCAGTGATCCAGATGTTCACACGCCTCTCCAACTCTGCCAACAGGACCATTCTCTATGATTTGTATCCCTACATTTGGGATATTAAGAGTATCATCTCAATGGTGAAGTCCTTTGTTCAGTGGTTAGGTAGGTACAATGAAGGATAGCACCCCACTGGTAAAAGTTGGCCTTTCTTTTAATTGATTAGCCCAAAAAATACAAAAAAAAAAGCCCAGTTTTGGGGATTCAACTTTCATTTTAGCTTCACTAGAACACACAGACTTATTACATGTTCTTCTAAGTGACATTTAACCAGTCATATATAACGCTGCATTTTCATGTACACACGGCAGATTAACTTCCACTGGTGTGTTGACTGGGCGTCTACACACATCTATACACGCAATAGACCCGATTTTAGCATTTCTTGGGCTAATACGTTCAGAAACACATAAATACAGAATGCTCTTGTTTGGACTGTATGTCTCGATGTGTGTCTTTGTTTTGCGCCTGACTGGATGCAGACTGCAGTGTTAGCTTACCCTATTCTTTATTAGTTCCCCAGCTCAGCCATGCTATTCTACATATAAACACATCTCTATATCGTTTGGACTCCAGTGAGTGACACCCTAGTGGTCCTGCTGCTTGCTGTGTGTCTTGTGACATCATTGCTGATTTTATACAGTAGCATCTGCTGCCACCTCTTTAAGGGCCCTGGTCATAAAGGAAAGTCGATCCGTTGTAGTCCAGCGCGCATGCAAGCTTCAAATAGAAGGCTCTGTAAGGCTATTCTGGTGCAAACAATATAGTATATATTGAGGGTGGGCTTTTATTGATCTTAATCACTCTGTTTTCTCATACAAAGAGAAACCATTGGTGGTATAATTACAGCAGTGGTTGAGCACATGAGAAATTTAATCAACTGACTGGTCACTGCTGTGTTTCTAGTAAGTCAGTGGGTATTATAAAAGTATTTTCACTGTTTGATGATAACGGCACCAGCATGGCCTGGGTTACACCAGTAAGCTCATTTCATTTGCAGGTGTCTCTCCAGCTGTAAGGAAAGCTGTCCACATTCTTTTACTTGCACAGCAGGCAGCAACAAACAACTGGTGGGAGCACTGCTAAAAACTGAACTGTATATATTTAAAAGAGGAATGGGGGCTTGAGGTGGGCAACTGGCAGATCCTTGATAAGAAAATGAAAACGGAAAGCACAAACATACAGGAGATATCCCAGGACATGATGCGCTTTACTGTTCATTCCCTGCATGAATACAAACCTGCCTTGTTACCCATACCCAGGTCTGAGAGGCAGCATGACTTTGTCATTAAATATGAGTCGGCATACCCCGGTGAATTGTATTTTAGGCTCAGCTCACCGCTACCACCCCCGCGCTGACTCAAGAGCGGCGAAGACGAACACACGCTGTCCTCCAAAACTTGTGCCATCAGCCGACCACTTCTTTTCACTCTGCAAGCCCGCCATGCAACCAACCCAGAGCTACAGCGTCGGAGGACAACGCAGCTCTGGGCAGCTACAGGGGTCGCTGGTGCGCTGTGAGCCAAGGACACCCTGGCCGACCTAAGCCCCCCCCCCCCGGGCCGCGCTCAGCCAATTGTGCGCCACCCCCTGGGAACTCCCCCCGTTTTCTCCCCAATTTAGTATGCCAAATTATTATCTGTATCCTCGGCTCACCGCTTGCGACCCCTCCGCCGACTCGGGAAACGGCGGCTGGAGCACACGTCCTCCGAAACGTGCTCCTGCCAAGCCGTCATTTTTCGCACTGCGGATCCACAGCGATGCCACTAGACCTATAGTGCTGGAGGACAACACAGATGTGGCAGCTCCACTGCAGAAGCACAGGCGCCCTATCGACCACAGGGGTCACTGATGCGCGTGAGCCGTGGATTCCCCTGCCGACCTAAGCCCTCCCTACCCGGGCAGCGCTCAGCCATTTGTGCGCCTTTTTGACCTCACTTGAGGAATCTTTTCATAAGGAAGCTGTTGGTCATGGGATTGGTTAATGCCGTAGGGTGACTTCCAAGTTGCTTAACCATATGTTGATTCCTGCTGACGTTTTGAGGAAATTCCACCCAATCATTAAAGAGAATGTGTGGACCTGTTTTATTTGCAGACAGGTGGCATGCACCACAACAGTTAACTAACTGTGATAACCAAGGTTGTTTTGTTGTCAGCCTACACACTGCATCTTCAGGTTCTGCATAGTTGTTCACCTCTGCCATTTAAAAGGGGTTAGGCTCTCCTGTGCAATGATAACCTTAAAACAGTGCAGTCAGCAGTCTGGTCTGGCTTTGTAATATGAACCATTACTAATGACCTCTTCTATTGTCTTCTCCCGTCATTATGTCCAGATGGAAGGATGCTCTGCACAAGTTTCTACTGCCATTGGATCGACAGTGGCTGATGTATGCAGCGTGCTGCTGCTGTTATCTGTTTAATTTTTTTAATTTAATAATAGCGTTTTTAGAAATTAATTTGTAAGTGTAATGGACAGTGTTGTGTGATGCACTGCATCACAGATTCTGCCCCCTGTCAGTGAGGTGAGATGAGGTTAAAAGCTCTAAAACAACAAATGTAAAAGGGGTGAAGGCTGGGTGGGAACCAGCGACCCGCACACTGCAAGCGGGCATCTTAACCACAGTGCAGAACAGCCAGGCTCATCTGCATTCGTGGTTAGAGCTTTTACCCTCGTCTCATCTCACCGATAGGACAGAATCCGTAATGACATAATGACAGTGTATCACAACACCGCCCGGTACACTCGTACAAGATATTTCAGGGAGCTTAATAAGTGTATGCGTTGTGAATGAAGTCACATTTGCGCAGCGAAATCTAAAGTGATAAGGATTATTAACTTGTTTTTCCATTGATCCAGCTTCTCTAACTTTTATTCTATTGGTAGGCTTAGTGAGCTAGTTTGGCTACACCCCCTGATGCAATTGATAAAAGGAATTCATGAATATGGCTTTAGCTTTTACTTCTTGAAAGTAATGGCTTTTCTAATTTAATTACTAGATTTAACAAAATAAAAAAATAAAAACAGCAGTGCAAAACTTTACATTTTAAAGTATATACTGCAAATATTGAGTATTAAATGAAGAAATGAAAATCTGTTTTTGAATTCCTGAAACGTGTGCATCTTGGGACTGTGCCTTACAAGCTAAATGGAGGATCTGCTGCTCAAGTGCTGGTGAAAGAAAGATCTCACTGAAGCACACGCTGTCCTCTCTGCGCTCGCTGCACATGTCCTGTCACATGAGTTTAATAAGAGACCCGGCTCCATTTAAAACAAAGCTAAATTGAAGCTATGTATTGGAAATGACTTGTACCTTTTTAAGGTACAGTAGAGGTATGTGGGTTGTTAAAACTTAAGTCATCTGACAAGACAACAATAAATAAATAAAATGTGACTTCAAAAAAAGCATGTTTCTGCCTGGGGCTGTAACAATGGCAGTACCAGTGTGTTTAACATGTGTCTGTACAATCCAGTCTGCGATGAATGAATGTAGCGCTGTCCATTGCAGGCCCAGTCACAATCTGTTTGCATTTTAAAAAGGTACCTTTGTTTAGTTGTTACAACCCCAGGAGTTTCTGCTTTCACAAAGTTAGATTAGTGTGTTATATTTCCTTGTCTCTTTTTGTATTCTTTTATGTTGGAGTGCTTGAATATAGAGAGCCCTCCCCCCCCCCACCACTGCCGTACCCCTTGTTCCTTCAGAAAGCCCCCCTCATGTAATGTTCTCCGCTTGGATCTGATCTCAACAGGGTGTCGTAGTCAGTCGTCAGCACAGTTCTTAAGTGGAGACCAAGAGCCTTGGGCCTTTAGAGGCGGTCTAGCGGGAGAGTTCCAGGTATCAATATATCCAATTCACAACTGATTGTTGCAACAAAAACACCTCTACATTGGTGTAGATATGAAAGGGTTGGTCTGTTATAGGTGTGCTTGTTTACAAACAGAACTATATGTTTTAACCTTTTCCCTCTTCACCTATATAGCAAATAGGCTTGTTTCCCTTAAAGCTGATGTATGGTGAGTGGCACACAGACCTTTCTTTGTAATTCAGGAGATGCTTTCAAATTCAGTATTGGTTCGAAACTCCAACGATTCCAACTTTGCTAAAAGGTCAATTAGGGGGAAAGGGTTAAATAATTTATAATATTTATTTATTTATTTTTAAACCACTTGCGTTTGGGCTAGGGGCGAGTCCGAATATTCGAGTGATCGAGTATTCTTAATAAAATTACTACTTGAATACTTTGATCAAGTTTTGAATACTCATTCATTTCAAAAACCAATAGAAAAATGCGCTAACTACACCCGAGAAAACTTGGCACAGTATTTGAGAGGAGGAAGTTAAAAATGATCAGCCACTACAATTCTCCCCTCACTTATAAGTGACAGGAGGCAGATGCACTTCAGTACCTAGCTCTGCTGTTGGCTAAGTGAGTACATGAGCAGTGAAACTGGCATCTTAAAGTATTTTGAAAAACAAGACCATCATGCAGTGTAATCTCTGCAGCTTAAGTCAACGAATCTAAAATGCAATCACCCGTCTGCTACTTTAGAAGAAAACACAGAATATAGCAAAAAACAAACAAGCATTGCATCTTTTACTTGCACAGTGGAGGCGATGTGATGCATCTTGGGCTGAAAAAAAAGGTGTTTTTTTAGTTTTTTGTATGTTAAAAGTAAACTTTAATTTGGATTTTGACTGCAAGCTCTCCGGGCTGTGTTAAGCCTTTGTTTGAGTTCTGCTGTTACCGGCCTCCTGCTGATATCGGCTTGATTCCGGAATCAGACTTTTTAAAATGATCATTCTGTTATGGAATCGGCAAGTACGGGGACAGTACATCTCGTTTTTATGTTCCATATTCTAGCATAGATATTGTTGTGCTTTGTTAGTAAGCAGTCGTGTTGTGTGTTTTATACGAGTCAAAGTGTGTTAAATATGCAGTTGAAGGCCCTTTTTATAAAGTTCTGCGTATTATAGTTAAAACCCCTCTGCTGTGTATTCTTATTTCTTCTAGTTTAAATCATACATTAGGTGACTTCAATGTTTCTTCGCTGTTACTGTAGATGTATTTATCTATGCGTCCCTATGTGTGGTTGCTGCTAATACGTTCTAAGGACCTGTCACTGTTATGAGTAATTAGAGGTTGAGTATTCGGGTATTCGAAACTTTTATTCTTGATATATTCGAATATCTTATTATTCGAAATTCCCACCCCTAGTTTGGGCCTGTTTTTATCAGCAAAACTAATGTGAAGGTTTATTTCTTTCAGTGACTGCCCAAAGGAGATGCTACATTTCCCATGCGCCAGCAAAAGCGCAGCGTGTTTCGGTGTTTTTCACATGACATCTCATTTCTTTGCAGGTAGCACAGCGCTCGGTACACCCTCTCCCTTCACGCGCTAGCGTTCAACCTGATGCAAATGCGTGCTCGCCTGCAACTTCGCCTACTTACACAAATATTTAATAAATAATACATTTAAAAAAAAAAAAAAAAAAAAGCTCCATGATCAAAATTTAAACAACAAAAAAAAATGCAACCTCTTTCTCTCCTAAAGATCCTAAATATTAAGACACACCAAAAGAATTCTGGCTTAATAGCGTGCTTGTAGTACAGGACGACTGTGTAGTATCCAGTGTTCTAAAAACCTTTGTCTACTTGCAACGTCAAAGCCATAGTGTTGAGATTATGAGCCTGTAAAATGAATGTGTGAGAATGAGCTTGCGTTGTTTTGTGTTGCTGAAGTTTGCCCATGGAGTTTTTCTTCACCCCTCCCTGCACCGACACTTCTCTTCACAGGAATGCTGGCGCGTGCGAATTGCGATGCCCAGCTTTCGGGAACACACATCTCCTTTAGCCAGTTAGCCCCTTTTCAGACCAAGCCTCTCCTGTCACTTTCATATTAGACTTGTTATCTGCTTTTGTATGTATAGCTTCAAGGAAGTAAAATACAAGTGTTCAAATTTGCTATTGACGATACACGCTGAAACGCACACAATCAAATCAGTTCTCATTATTTCTATGTGTAGAAACTGGTTAGTTTGGGCAGCTCTTGTTGTAGACAATGAAAGCTGTCTTTTGGGCATTCGGTGTGTAGCTCTGTAGCAAATCAATTGAATTGTAAAATCCAACTTTGCTGCAGAGGTTGGTGATGGTTCTTTGAGTTTGTGACTCACTCAATAATTTTTATTTCATCTTCACAGCGATTGTTGCCAATTGATGGGGCAAATGATCTTTTTTACCAGCCACCCCCTGCAATGCCAACCTCCAAAATCTATTCCATAAGACCATATTTTCCAGAAGATGAGGTCAGTGTTGTAGTCCTTTCATAAAAACATGTACACATACTTGCCTTTAAACACAGTCCTCTGCCTGGGTTGTTAATGTGCCTGCCCCATAACATTGCTTATTTTGTACTTGATTATAGCCTGCTGTGTACAAGATCTGCAGAGAGATGTACAATGAAGACATAGAGGGGGTTCCTTTCCCTGAACAGCCTGATTTAATTGGAGATAGGTAAGCCATTGAGAGAGAATAGAAATCGAATTGGAGTCAGCACCAATTATTAACATATCATAATCTGTAGTCGCTATTTCATTGTGTTTATCACTTATTAATAATTATAATGATATCTGCCCTTCTTAATGATGCACTAAACGCTGTAGCCAAGCTGCTGTACGGCGATGCATTGAAACAATAGATTCCAGTGAAAGTGTTAAATTACAATTTCAAGTGATGGTTTATAGTATGATATAGAATATCGGAAATCGGAATCGTCCCAAAAAACCACAGTCGGTAATAATGTTGTTTTTCTTTTATTATTTTTGAAAAACTTTACATCATTTCTATAGAATTCTGAGTTTTCATTTTATAGATAGTTTTACTGTTTGCCCTGATAGATCGATACATTGATTGGTCAATGTTAACGAAGATCTCTTTAGACCTTTTCAAAGTTGTGATTGTGGTTCCCATCACAGGTTAGTGGGAGGATTTCTGACGCTCAGCCCAGACTATGGGTTTGTTCTAGAGGATAATGAGGGCATCTGTGGGTATGCTCTCGGCACAGTGGACGTCAAGCCGTTTGTGAAGAAGTGCAAGATGAGCTGGATCCCCAGCATGCAGGAGAAGTACAACAAGCCCGACTCTGAGAAGGACTTGTCTGAGGCAGAGGTCAGCAGCAATTCTGGACCTGGTCTTGTTTTTGTTTCTCCCTCACACACAACATTTGAATTATTTTTTCACGTTAAAATAGTTTCAATTCAGACTTTGAGAAAGATGCCTTCTCCATGCATCTCCAATACAAATAAAATGTATTCACAAAACCATGCCCCCCGTCAATGGCTTCCTGATTATCTTCCCTTTTTTTTGTAGAAAATGATGTTGAGTTTCCATGAGGAAGAGGAGGGCCTTCCCGAGTCATTTCTTAGTAATTTCCCCTCCCTGATTAAAGTGGACATTCATGGGAAGGTTACAGACCCTAGTGTCGCCAAGAGCATGATGGGTTGCCTCCTTTCCTCCATTAAAGCCAACGGTAGGTGCCTCATTGAATCCATATTAATGTTCTGTGGCCCACATTGTGTCAGTACTTCATTGTCTTTGGGGTATTCTACAGTGACTGATAAGACTATATGAATTCACTGGCTCTCTTGTTGCCTCTTTCTCAGTCAGTATACCAGAAGGGGAAGGGTTTCAGTTTTTATGTGTTTCACAGACCCTGTATAGTACTAATCTTGGATTGCTAGCCTAGTTGTAAGTGTGTCGCTACAAGTCCAGGCACAGGGTTTCCAATCTGTAGCTGCACCGAACACTCGGTAGTTTACTTCATGCTGTTTTCAATTCTTTTCCTCTGTTCAGGGTCCCATGGTGCCTTTTGTGAAGTGAGGCAGAATGATAAGAGAATGCTGGACTTTTACAGCAAGCTGGGCTGCTTTGAAGTGGCAAAGATGGAAGGATTCCCAAAGGGTGTGATCCTCATGGGAAGGAGTCTGTGAACTATTCTGAATGCGAATGAAGTGGTATAAAAATACATCTGACGTTTGTGCTGCCTTAACAAAAAGAAAATGTAACCCCCGCAGTCAGGAGATGCCAAGGTAGCCTTTTTCAATCATGCCCAACAATCCTAGAAAATAGATGGTAAATTAAGACTAGCTCCTGCTGCCTTGGCTTTCTTGTCTAAGTAGCCTGGTTTGATAGTAAGATGATATTACTAGCGTCATACTGTTAGAGCATGAAAACAATTTGAGCCATGAAGCCCCTTGACAAAAGGTGGGGGGGGTGGGAGGTGGGGGGGTGATGGCTGAATGGACAAGTTCTTAAAGTTAGTACTTCCTGCAGCAGAAAAAGGTAGACATACAGAAGGTTAGCTTCATAGACGTGGGATGATTTTCAGCCATTCATTCTTCAGTAGTCTTGTCCTGTTGTCCTTCCTGGAATAGCACAGGGAGGTCAGGTGTTCAGGGTCACAACTGCCTTCACTCTTCCAGATGTTCTTTCTGCTTGTGCCAAGTTTGAAAGCTGGACAGAGTTGAATAATCAGCCTTTGCTGTTGAAGGGATTTTTTCCTCAAAGGCTCGGCAGCGACCACTCGTCTCAAGTTTGGATTTGAATTCACTGGCTTCCAGCCTCCAGCTTTAGCCACTTGACCAGTCTGTTTCTGTTAAGCACCAGGTAAGCAAGGTTTCATTCTACACTTGTCTGATTTTGGAATCCGACTCTTGCTTCATGAAGATCCAGAATGTGGTGGGGGTTGACTTGATTTATGGTCAGCCTCAAGGAAGCCAACAAATGTGCATATGCTTGTGTTAATAATGGAATGTACATGGACAGCATGCTGCTTATAATAATGCTTTTTTGTGATGGCAGTAAAATATAATTTGACAGTCCTTTTTAAATGTTTTTTATTTGTTTACCTTTTTTTCTTCTTGATCAGTAGTGCCATGCAGTGTCGCCAAGAGCCCCAGTAAAGCAGACAGGAGGGGCTCAGGCACTAGTAATGAAAGCCACTCTATAGAAATGTAATTATTAAAGGGATTTGTAGCTTTCTGCTTACACATCTTATTAGGGTTTAAGGTTTTCTATTTAAGTGTATCTTGTTTTACTTCATCTTCTTGTTGTTTTCAACAGGTAAGATTAATAGATCCAGGAAAGCACTTAGATTACAGAGTACAGTTGTCTTCAGAACTGGGTCTGACTGACTGTGTTTTTCATTTATTATTGTTGTTGTTATTTTATTTAAGTGCTTGGAAACTTATTGTAAAATTGTAAATAGAGGTATTTGCATTTCTGAAGAATTCAAACTATGTAAGGAACAGGTGTTATGTAATATCGGTTGCCTTGTCATTCATAACTCATTAACCTGGTGGAATGAATTGCTGTGAAATCTATTCAGAACAATCCTTGGTGAAGCAGAATCTGTACAAGAGGCATTTTAATATGGAAGGACATTGCCCATAGATGTCTGTGAGGGAGTTGTAAATGGTTTTGGTCAACCAGAAATAGTGTTTTGAATTTAAAAAATGTAAGAAAAACAAAGACAATCTAGTTTAACACAATTTCTCTAACCATCCATGTTTTATGGTATGAAAGAAAAGTTCAGTATTGTGATAAACTGATACATGCAGGAAACGGAAGTCACAAGCAATGTTCATTTGTTCAAGAACGTCCCCTGGGGCAATAACCCCAAAACCGATTGGAATCTACAATACCAAATACCCACCCACATGAGTGCGGGAGACCTACAGAGAAGACAGAGCGTACATACAGCTAAACTATATTTAGAAACACATCTACCTGTCCTCTTGTATTTCCTGAAGACTGCTCTTGTAGTCCTAACCCGTGGTTATCAATTGTTTTACAGAGTTGCAGTTTCCAGCTTCATGTCATTTTGTTTTTTGGATAAGTAAAGCATACACATTTAAGAGCTCGGAGGGTTCACGCTGCTAACATTTAAGATCTGTAAATCCAGCTCCATGTTCAGTAGCCGCGTCTATGCAGGCAGTGTCACTTCACCCTCTAATCTGCATTCACAATGATTGTTGATTCATCTGTTTACATTCTCTGTGGCTTTTTTTTTTTCTTTGTAGAAATGGGAAATGCCGTTTCTTTCGATTTTTAGAAACTGATTCAGAATATCATTTCAGTGAGCAGATCTCGCTGCACAGGAAATATGGTGTTTATACCTACAACATTTCATTACATGTTATTTGGGATGTTCTGTTTGTTTTAGGACAGAGACAAGTTATGTAATACGTGTGTGTAACTGAGATGGTTGGATACAAATAAAACCATTAAAATGACAACAATAAACAAATGTGTCTGTAATTTATACAGAAGATGATTGTGCTGTGAGCGTGTAGATGTTCTGTTTAACCCTGCAGAGTGAAAGCAAGGTTCACTGCACTTTACAACAATCCTGCAATGTGGTGAAAATGTGCACTCCTAACGGATATAAAATGCAATTACATTTTAGTTAACCCTTTCAGTCCTGGATTTTTTTCTTGAGCTGTAGAATGTGAAATAATGGAGTTATGTAAAAGGAAAGGAACCCAACAAACAAACATGTTTTACGTATATTTTGGTAAATGTGTCTTTTAAAGTCCTGTCGGTACTTTGAAAACTCTAAATGGTGATAAAAGTACAGGAACATAACTGGTTTATTCTTCCTCTGGAGCTCCTGCAGTGTGTAAGTTAATTGGGAGAGGGTCTCTCTTGGACGGAGAACAGGGGGAGAGTTTAGGGCTGATGAAACAATAGGCTGGTGCTATTCAGGCTGTCACACTGTACAGATCTGTGGGCTAAATGGTAGACTTATTAAAAGGAATATACAGAGAGAGAGAGAGATGGATGGATGTCACCAGATATGAATCCTGTTTTACGTTCATAAGTGTTTATGAGTTTAAAATAAAATCTGATTAATTTTGTATAATGCATAATAGATATTCAACATTCATTGTTCAAAGTACAGCTTTTAAATCATTTTGTATTATAAATGAAATCAGTTAATAAATACTGTGTCCGACAATGTCTTTAATCAATACTATTTCTTCAGGTCTGTATGCGCTACTGGGACATTAAAAAATACCATTAACATCAGTGGTGTAGTCGAGCCAGCAGGCAGAACCTTGACTTAAGAGTTAACTTAAGAATAATACCGATGCATGCACACCGATGAAGCAATCGAAATAGTCTTTCTGTACCATGCCATTGAATAGGCATTAGGAATCGGATTCCCTGCGTGTCACTACTGATGGTACACGAATCGGAGTCTCTGTCTCCCATAACCGGCACGTATTTTAATTGTTTGCAGAGTCATAAGAACATAAGAAAGTTTACAATCGAGAGGAGGCCATTCAGCCCATCTTGCTTGTTTGGTTGTTAGTAGCTTATTGATCCCAGAATCTCATCAAGCAGCTTCTTGAAGGATCCCAGGGTGTCAGCTTCAACAACATTACTGGGGAGTTGGTTCCAGACCCTCACAATTCTCTGTGTAAAAAAAGTGCCTCCTATTTTCTGTTCTGAATGCCCCTTTATCTAATCTCCATTTGTGACCCCTGGTCCTTGTTTCTTTTTTTCAGGTTGGTCAAGTCCCCTGGGTCGACATTGTCTATACCCTTTAGAATTTTGAATGCTTGAATCAGATCACTGCGTAATCTTCTTTGTTCAAGACTGAATAGATTAAATTCTTTTAGCCTGTCTGCATATGACATGCCTTTTAAACCCGAAATAATTCTAGTCGCTCTGCTTTGCACTCTTTCTAGAGCAGCAATATCCTTTTTGTATCGAGGTGACCAGAACTGAACACAATATTCTAGATGAGGTCTTACTAATGCATTGTAAAGTTTTAACATTGCTTCCCTTTATTTAAATTCAACACTTCTCACAATATATCCAAGCATTTTGTTGGCCTTTTTATAGCTTCCCCACGTTGTCTAGATGAAGACATTTCAAAGTCAACATAAACTCCTAGGTATTTTTCATAGATTCCTTCAATTTCAGTATCTCCCGTATGATACTTAGAATGCACATTTTTATTGAATGCAGAGCTCCAGAAAAAAGACAGGGGAGGACATGACATACAATACAGGACGTTGTGGTGATGACCTGATAATAGAAAAGAATAGAAAAAGAACATGCACGCTAAAAATAACTAAACCACCAAAGACAGTATTTACCGGCAAGATGCTTTCAAAACAAGACACATTTGGTTGGAAAACTCCCAATCTGGCAGCACTGACTAGGGGAGTAGCCTAAAAGTCACATGGGAGACGCATGCATTACCTATTAAATGTTACCTCAAGCTCAATGGACAAATAAAACGCGAATTTGTATCATTTTTGTTTAAGAAATCTATATTTGGTTGGCGTTCCGGTACTTTCAGATTTAGGACTACAGCACTGATTAACATCATATGGGGCACAACATCTTTAAATACAAAAATCAAACTCATCTTTGAGTCTAATCAAGCAAATTCATTACAATAAACACAATAAAACAAAACAAAAAAAAGCAATTTCAACCAGCAGGCCATGGACACGAGCACTGGTACTGTATCTCTGACATGTGAGTTGAAAAGGTGCTCCATTGCCAACAGTATCTGTAATGTAAAGAAAAATACAGTAATGTCTAATCAGTCATAATCTCAAAACATTGGTATTGATTTAGTGCTCGTGCAATCCTGGACCTATAGTTACAAGTATAAACAGATTAACAATTGCATTTTCATTTTTAAACTGAATTTAGCGAAGGTCCCTTACCGTATCGCGCGTCATTCGAGTAGTGTATTTTGTCAACACTCCCTTGATGACATCAATAGTCTGCGCCGGGTTCTGTTGAAGCGTTCAGCTGAACTGTAAAACGTTTTGAAAAACCGGTTTCGTTCTAATAATTTATTAACAACGCGTATAAAATGGCGTGTTTGGCAGAAGGATGTGCTGATAGTGAGTGCGGTGTTAGCGGCCCTACGCGATTGGAAAGCTTTTGCTTTGGTGAGTGTTATGCTTGTAGTTTGATGGATGGTGTAAAAGGTGTTTTGCTGGGCAGAGGCGCACACGTGGTGGCAGAGTCCAGACGAGATCATAATGATTTACTTTCCTGTACAGATGCCGAGAGAAATGTATTGGTGCGTCACAACTCCAGCCTGCTTTCAGTATTCTCTCAATACTATTTATTTAGATCATGTGCGAGTTGGAAGTTTAGCTAGATTCTTATTTAAGACGATAAGAATGGATGTAATAAACGTTGTGCACGTGGATCTAGTCTGATTAATCACTATGTAATCGAACAATTGTTTTATATTAATTTCCGTTTCCCGCAAATTATTTTAGTTTTCCCAGTTTTGTAATGTGATTTAAATTGATCCAGAATCATTAGGACCAGAATTGGGAAATCCTTGTTAAGGATTCGTTGTATCTTCTCGGAACGCTTACTTCCTTAATAATTTGGCATCCCAGAACAGAGAATTATTATTATTATTATTTATTAATTTGGCAGACGCCTTTATCCAAGGCGAGTTACAGGTATTACAGTGTTAAATGCAAGCTTAATATAATACAGTTTATAGTAAGTGCAAATAATACCACTAGTCTGCTCTTTAAATAGCTGAAAACAATACTAAGCTGTTTCACTGGAACAGTAATACTGCAAAATGCAATAGACTTAGACTCCCTCATATCTTGGTATACCTAAATAGACAGCAGTCATCTCCCCCTTCTTTCAGAAGTTACTGTTCTGGTTACTATTGGTAAACCAGTTTGTCAAAATGTGTTTGTGCATCAGCTTGTACTGGGGTGAGTTCTACATACCTAGAACATTGCACTGACCCATTCCAATTCCCTGCCAGACTGCAGCCACGCCCAGTTTGAGAGGTGTGCTGTCTGTGTTACGGGAACTCATGGTCTGGCCTGGATTCATAAATGACATTTTTATTTCAACAGGTTGTGAGCTGTCTTCCAAAGTCCCGTTTTACACTTTCCAGGTGGACGAGGAGGAGGGGGAAGAGGAGGAGAACGTAGAACACTTTCTGGAGCTCCGAACAGTATGTTTGTGTTTTGCAGGGAGCGTACGGCAGATTGTTGCATGGCAGATTGTTGTTCCATTTAGGTTTTCATTTGTAATCATGTTTGTTAGTAATGCCGCTGGCCACCTCTCTGCTCATCTCTGTTCTGCAGGTGTGCCTGGGTGACGGGGTGAAGGATGAAAACAATGTGGTGGAAGTGACAGCTTTGAACCATCAGGGGAAGAAAGTGTCTGTACCCGTCGCCAACCTGCATCTCTCCTGCATGCCTATGGTGAGCAGTGTGCCCGCCCCTTGAAGTGTCCACATGCAGAATGGCACACACAGATCAGGGGGTTTGATGTGCTGTGAATGTCCTCATTTCAAACTTGGATATTTGCGTGCTTGCTTTTTATTGCCCAGTCTCCCGACACATGCATCGTCTGGCTTGACCCCACGTGCAATTAACTTGAGTCGAGGAGAACCAACTCCCCAGTAATGTTGTTGAAGCTGACACCCTGGGATCCTTCACGAAGCTGCTTGATGAGATTCTGGGATCAATCAGCTACTAACAACCAAACGAGCAAGATGTTCTTATGTTATGTTCTTAATTCAGGAGGCTGAACTCAAATTGAAGTAATACCAGGACATACCCTGCCCATCTTGGAATCAGCTCCAAAATATTCTACATACACTTGTCAGGAAAGTTTAGCAAGTTAACTGTACCTTACTCAGATTTTTCCCACAAGGTCTGCAGTAAAATACATGGAGTATAACTTAAACGTGGTATTACAGCTAATGAAAGTTAGGGACATTGTGTGTGTGTGTTTTTTTTTTTTTTTTTCTTAAGGCTGTCAAACACACACCCCTATATATAAAATATTTTTTCTAGGTCAGTTTGGGTGACTTTGAATTGAGGGCCCCTGTCACATTCCGGCTGAAGTCTGGCTCCGGACCAGTCTGCATCAGCGGGCTGCATCTGATTGGTAAGGCTGTACAGAGTGTTTCAGGTTGTGACTGTGTTTCAGTGATCTGATTGGTAAGGCTGTACAGAGTGTTTCAGGTTGTGACTGTGTTTCAGTGATCTGATTGGTAAGGCTGTACAGAGTGTTTCAGGTTGTGACTGTGTTTCAGTGATCTGATTGGTAAGGCTGTACAGAGTGTTTCAGGTTGTGACTGTGTTTCAGTGATCTGATTGGTAAGGCTGTACAGAGTGTTTCAGGTTGTGACTGTGTTTCAGTGATCTGATTGGTAAGGCTGTACAGAGTGTTTCAGGTTGTGACTGTGTTTCAGTGATCTGATTGGTAAGGCTGTACAGAGTGTTTCAGGTTGTGACTGTGTTTCAGTGATCTGATTGGTAAGGCTGTACAGAGTGTTTCAGGTTGTGACTGTGTTTCAGTGATCTGATTGGTAAGGCTGTACAGAGTGTTTCAGGTTGTGACTGTGTTTCAGTGATCTGATTGGTAAGGCTGTACAGAGTGTTTCAGGTTGTGACTGTGTTTCAGTGATCTGATTGGTAAGGCTGTACAGAGTGTTTCAGGTTGTGACTGTGTTTCAGTGATCTGATTGGTAAGGCTGTACAGAGTGTTTCAGGTTGTGACTGTGTTTCAGTGATCTGATTGGTAAGGCTGTACAGAGTGTTTCAGGTTGTGACTGTGTTTCAATGTGAGGGAATGAGGCCGAGTTGAACTGATCTGGAAGATGCAGTTAAGGAATCTACTTAAGAATTGACTTTGTCATTGTTAATAACCAGAAGACATTGACAGATACTTCTCACTGTGTATATATTTATATCTAATGCACTATATTGTTTTTTGTATAATATTTATTGTGTTGGACTTATCTGCAGAGGTATAGTGGGATCCTGTGAGGGTGTGTGCTCATCAAATATGATGGCAGGGATCTGTATTGGTATTTGTTTATTTGATTATCAGCCTACAGTGATCCTGCTGAATCAGACCTCTCGGATGAAGAGCATGAAGATGATTGTGAAGAGGAGATCGTTCCTATCAAGCCAGCGAAAAAGAAACTGGGGAAAGAATAGTTGACGGACCTGGAGACTTTTCTTGTGGGTATGTCTGTCAGTTCTGTTCCCTGTTCTTTTCTTGTGGGTACGTCTGTCAGTTCTGTTCCCTGTTCTTTTCTTGTGGGTATGTCTGTCAGTTCTGTTCCCTGTTCTTTTCTTGTGGGTACGTCTGTCAGTTCTGTTCCCTGTTCTTTTCTTGTGGGTATGTCTGTCAGTTCTGTTCCCTGTTCTTTTCTTACGGGTACGCCTGTCATTTCTGTTCCCGATGTACGATCGGTCAAATTTGACTAAAAAGCAAAACTTATGTGTCGTCTTTGAGTTTTGTTGTACTATTGTACCCTGGTGCTGGTTCTGAGGATACAAATCTATATACCATAAATTGCCCTGTCTTTGGGGAGGTGCTGTCGTCTCTGTGATCCTTATTTTAGACCAGCTGGCAACAAAACAATCCCATCCTCATCTTGGTCGGCCGGCTCCTGCATTTAGAGAAGCTGACTGTCCCTGCGCCACAATGACTCTGCTTCATTTAGAGAAGCTGACTGTCCCTGCGCTACAGTGACTCTGCTTCATTTAGAGCTGACTGTCCCTGCGCCACAGTGACTCTGCTTCATTTAGAGAAGCTGACTGTCCCTGCGCTACAGTGACTCCGCTTCATTTAGAGAAGCTGACTGTCCCTGCGCCACAGTGACTCCGCTTCATTTAGAGAAGCTGTCCCTGCGCTACAATGACTCTGCTTCATTTAGAGAAGCTGTCCCTGCGCCACAGTGACTCTGCTTCATTTAGAGACGCTGACTGTCCCTGCGCCACAATGACTCTGCTTCATTTAGAGAAGCTGACTGTCCCTGCGCTACAGTGACTATGCTTCATTTAGAGAAGCTGACTGTCCCTGCGCTACAGTGACTCCGCTTCATTTAGAGAATCTGACTGTCCCTGCGCCACAATGACTCTGCTTCATTTAGAGAAGCTGACTGTCCCTGCGCTACAATGACTCTGCTTCATTTAGAGAAGCTGTCCCTGCGCCACAGTGACTCTGCTTCATTTAGAGACGCTGACTGTCCCTGCGCCACAATGACTCTGCTTCATTTAGAGAAGCTGACTGTCCCTGCGCCACAATGACTCCGCTTCATTTAGAGAAGCTGACTGTCCCTGCGCCACAATGACTGCTGCTGCTTTGGAGTACTTGATGTTGTTTTGTAGGAGTTCTTCACATATAAATAAGGATTATGAACAAATGAGTCTGTCGACTGCTGCCAGGCTTGATAGGCATGCATTCATCACTGCAGATTCAGCTGTATTGATTTCTTCACAGCATTGTGTCCAGACACTAGATCACAAATAAAACCAAGCTGGATTAAATACACTATACCTTAAGAATGTAGGTGACACTGTTCTGGATTTTTGGTGAGCCATTAGTCTACAGCTAGTTTCTTACTGTTCCTAATGAAAGGAAATGTGCATTCAAACACATTTAAACACATGGAATGACAGTGCCAGGCGAGAGCTGTCTTCTGTTTGTGTTTTCCAGGAAGACCGCACACCTAATTCTTGTATCCTTTTGTTTTTCAGCTGTCATGGTTACCAGATTCCAGACCAATGGGGAAGCTCCATGCCAACATGTTCTTTTCATACAGTGCGTTGTGTAAGAATCTCCCTGTAAATGTAGGACATGATCAGTCTTTAAATTTAAACTTTATTATTTGATTTTTTTTTGTCTGCGTGTGCCATGCTTTTCACATTTGAAGTGCTGCTGAGCAGAGTGTATTAATGCTGTCCAACTGGGAAAGAGATCGCTGATCGTTGAGAGGCATCAGGATTGTCTCCTGTTTGCTTTTTCAATTGTGAAATGCCTAAAAGCAGGCTTGCATGGTTCCAGCAAACCTCAGTCTTTTCTCAGTTGTAGACGGCTTCTTAAACCTCTGAAACAGCAATCATCACTTCTGAGTGTATCAGTGTGGTTTGTGATGATGGGTTGAGACAGTGTAACTTTGAAGCCACTAGGTTTTCTGTACAATATGTGCACCCTTGTTTCAATTTGAATACCTCAACCTCCTTTTCATATATATATATATATATATATATATATATATATATATATATATATACACCCTGTATAAATAAACAATTTTTCATTCTAATTTGTTTATTTTTCCAAACCTTTATATTTTATTTGTTTTCAGCAACTTAACAATTATTCATTTTGTTTAAAACAAACAAACAAAAAAAATGGTTAAGTCGGTCGATCTTGCTATGTATGAATACTGATTTATTGTAACATTGGATTGCCAAACAGGAACTCCAGTGGGAGTCTAGGCCCCAGTGGAGTTGCTGATTGGCAACTAGGCATCGTGTGGTCTTTGCAGGTTTAACTGGTGAGACACCTCAAGGGCAGAAGAGCTGAGAACTTCGAACTCCAGGCATGGAGAAGATTCAGAGGCCTCACTCTTCAAGGCACAGTGAGCTTGAGGTAAAATGCAGATCTCAATGAGCAATCCAGCCTCCCAAAACAGTCCTTGTTCAATCAGCACCTCCACCTGTCTCTTCAGAGCCATTAAAACAAAATAAAAAGCAGGTACAGCCTGGTCCCAGGTCTCAGAGCACAGCCTGGTCACAGCCCCTTATTGAAGTAAACATATCCGACACCCTCCCCAAAGCGGGCTCTGATGGAGTCTCTCAGTCCCGGCTCCAGGTACGAGACAGCCATGGAGCTAGGGATAAAGAAATACATTCAAAATCAAGTGTGGCGTTAACCTGTAACAGGTAGAGTGGCAATAAGGAAATCGCTTGCTGTATTTAAAGTGATGGGAATTTTCACAGGGAACTACGTATTACACAGCAATGAAAAAAAAAAAAATACAGCCTTACCTATAAGGAAAGTTGATTAATTTCTGAGGGTACAGGTTTAAACTGCAGCTGCCTGCTGTATGCTATAAGAAGCAACCTGTTACTTACCATCTCTGTGGGAACAGAGAGCAGGCAGCAGGAACCATGTAGATCAAGCTGTGAACGACAGGGAGAAATGGATGCAATAGCATTAGTATAAATACGCGCAGGCCAGCAGAATTGAAAGGACCCGGTAACTAGGATTCTACAGACACAGGTAATGCAAGCTGGATTCTGAGACTGAGAAATTATTACAGTTCAACAGAACTCTGAACCGTTCAGAATGCATATAAAAACATCTAAGGGAAACGAGATTTCAAACAACACACATGTTAATGTGTAATTACTGGGTTCATGAGGTTTCAAACAGCACACATGTTAATGTGAAATTACTGGGTTCATGAGGTTTCAAACAGCACACATGTTAATGTGTAATTACTGGGTTCATGAGGTTTCAAACAGCACACGTGAAATTACTGGGTTCATGAGGTTTCAGACAGCACACGTGAAATTACTGGGTTCATGAGGTTTCAAACAGCACACATGTTAATGTGAAATTACTGGGTTCATGAGGTTTCAGACAGCACACGTGAAATTACTGGGTTCATGAGGTTTCAAACAGCACACGTGAAATTACTGGGTTCATGAGGTTTCAAACAGCACACATGTTAATGTGTAATTACTGGGTTCATGAGGTTTCAAACAGCACACGTGTTAATGTGTAATTACTGGGTTCATGAGGTTTCAAACAGCACACGTGTTAATGTGTAATTACTGGGTTCATGAGGTTTCAAACAGCACACGTGTTAATGTGTAATTACTGGGTTCATGAGGTTTCAAACAGCACACGTGTTAATGTGTAATTACTGGGTTCATGAGGTTTCAAACAGCACACGTGTTAATGTGTAATTACTGGGTTCATGAGGTTTCAAACAGCACACGTGTTAATGTGTAATTACTGGGTTCATGAGGTTTCAAACAGCACACGTGTTAATGTGTAATTACTGGGTTCATGAGGTTTCAAACAGCACACGTGTTAATGTGTAATTACTGGGTTCATGAGGTTTCAAACAGCACACATGTTAATGTGTAATTACTGGGTTCCTGTAATAGTCACATGCATCACATTTTGCACTTTGTCAAATTCTTTAAGGTTAAACTGTATATAAATATAATCTATATAAATACTCTATATAAAATAGTATAATAACTTATACTTACAAAACCCCCACCATCATCACTTGCAGGGGTCCATGGAGAAACTTAATTCTCTGTAAAAAGAGGGAATAGCATTCTTATTCCCCAAAGCAGGTAGTGTATAGCAATAACGGGACTGAACATATCCACAATGATTTTAATAATGATGTTGACACACAAACTGTACTCTCTGCTCCAACACATTCTATCATATTTCACAAACAACCTCCTTCTGTCTGCTATAAACAACTCCATGCGATTCCACCTGTCACTCATTCTAATGTGCTCTGCTGTTCAGCACACCCCCACCCTCACTGGAAGTCCCACAGTCTAGGATAAAAGGCTGCTGCCCACTGCACAGCTTCCTCCGGCTGTCTGCGATGCAAGCCTGCAACACACTCCACCCTCATTCTCAGGGCTCTTCATCTGGCTGTAGGGCTTAAAAAAAAGAAATGACACCTACCTGCATAAATTGGTATTTCTCAATCCTCTGCATTAAAATGGGCAAAACAACTGCAAAGACAAATCGCTTGGAGTTTGAGAACAGCACCAGAAATGTATTCAGCTGTATCCATTTCAAGAGTATAAATCTGCTTTACTTTGGGGTTTGGTTTTTTTCTGCATTTTAAACATATTGTTCTGTTTTGATTAATGAAGCAAACATTTCTTGGGAGGTTTTTTGGACACAAACTGCTTAAAGATGGTATCATGTTGCTGTACTAAATGAGGCAGGAAATTAGGCATACTGTACATCTCTGAGCTTTCCTGCTGGAGACCAGGCATGGGTCACGGATTCTGTTAGCAGAACTACTGAGCACTGTGCTCTGCTTGCCTGCCTGCCTGCCTTTACTGTCTGCTCCAGCTCATTCAATGACTAATCCTCTTCTGTTTGATACTCACTCATTCCTGGGGCTGCCATGGTGATCCGAGAGACTACAACCTGCGTGATCCCCTTCACTGCAGCTCTCTAACCAAAACAGTGGAGAAGAAGAGAGAGAAACAATGGGAGCACAGCAAGAACAACAGTACGGGGTGTATTAATACCAGGGCATGTTGAAAAACAGTACAGGGTGTATTAATACCAGGGCATGTTGAAAAACAGTACAGGGTGTATTAATACCAGGGCATGTTGAAAAACAGTACAGGGTGTATTAATACCAGGGCATGTTGAAAAACAGTACAGGGTGTATTAATACCAGGGCATACTATAAACCTGTAAGCACAACTGCACACCTAACCCAAACTCAAATGATGTTATTTTGCCGTTAGCAGTTTAAAGAGTTAACAGCAGAAAGAGCTCAGGAGACAGAAGTGACACCTGTGCAGATTCATTCTCTTAATCAGGCGTGACACCTGTGCAGATTCATTCTCTTAATCAGGCGTGACACCTGTGCAGATTCATTCTCTTAATCAGGAGTGACACCTGTGCAGATTCATTCTCTTAATCAGGCGTGACACCTGTGCAGATTCATTCTCTTAATCAGGAGTGACACCTGTGCAGATTCATTCTCTTAATCAGGAGTGACACCTGTGCAGATTCATTCTCTTAATCAGGAGTGACACCTGTGCAGATTCATTCTCTTAATCAGGAGTGACACCTGTGCAGATTCATTCTCATACTTACCCGGGAGTAGCCTAACTTGTTGTCGTTTTCATCCACAACCGCGATGCCATTGAGTATCTCTCTGGGTGGAGAGAAGGAGACATGCAGAAGGGCTGAGAATAATCTCCAGATGAGAACTCTGTATCACTGTCTTCAAAGGGGAATGTGGAAGGCCTGTCTTAATGTAGTAGTTTTTAAAACCCTGCTGCTGGACTACCTTTTCACTGCCCTCTTATCAATGTGCATCTCAGCTTGTCATTTCTAATCATTTTGTTATTCTGAACGGTTAACTGAAGGACATTGAAGTCCTAAAGCTGCAGGCATCTTATTAAAACATTGTGCATATTGCTGCTCACTGCAGTTTAATGTTTTTTTGAAAGTCAAGTCACTAGAGACAGAGTGGCCTCAAAGTCTCGTCTTTAATGATTGCAGCTGCACTGATTCTAGATTGCCACGCCCTTCACTGGAAGCCCAGAACAACCCTACTTACTGCTGTCGCATCATGGGAATGTTCACACAGTTAGCCGTTGCCACGGCAGCAAACGGAACCCAGCGGGCTACTAAAGGAGGTGCTTTCTGCAGAGACACAAACACAGTATAGATAAGAAGGGGAATGAGTTACATCTGCAATACATTGAAGTGCAGGTTAAGCATGCAGTAAAAACCGTGCTGGCTGAAACTGGAGTCTTTGAGCGATGCCCCTGGGTTAAGTGGAGACCCTGTTGGGAGTCACTGTAACTCGGAATGAAACCCATTAGTTGACATCCTTGGTCTCTGGCATCTCTGACAGGCCAGCGATTGGGTGTATTTGTGTGTAGGGACAGCCTGCACTGGACTGGACTGGCTTGCCTTGGTGTAAAGGTTCAGCCCCACAGCTGTAGCCAGGGCAGTGGTGGTGGCAGTCACATAGGCCACTCCAATCTGCCTAAGAGAGAGACACAGGGAGGCATTAGTCTACACAGACACATAGAAAGGAAGATCGTTCATTTGGTATGATGAGTCTACTTACTTTGGTGTGATGGGCGACGCTGCGTTTCTATTGGTGTAATTCACCAAGGCGTTAAACGACTGGTTGACCCACTGCCAGAAAACCACTGCTGGCACCGTTCTAGACAGATAGGAGGAGAGAGAGGCTGAGTCTGCTGAACCCTTACTGTATCTGACAAAACAGGAGGGCTGAGTCTGCGGAACCCTTACTGTATCTGACAAAACAGGAGGGCGGAGTCTGCTGAACCCTTACTGTATCTGACAAAACAGGAGGGCGGAGTCTGCTGAACCCTTACTGTATCTGACAAAACAGGAGGGCGGAGTCTGCTGAACCCTTACTGTATCTGACAAAACAGGAGGGCTGAGTCTGCTGAACCCTTACTGTATCTGACAAAACAGGAGGGCTGAGTCTGCTGAACCCTTACTGTATCTGACAAAACAGGAGGGCTGAGTCTGCTGAACCCTTACTGTATCTGACAAAACAGGAGGGACGGAGTCTGCTGATCCCTTACTGTATCTGACAAAACAGGAGGGCTGAGTCTGCTGATCCCTTACTGTATCTGACAAAACAGGAGGGCTGAGTCTGCTGAACCCTTACTGTATCTGACAAAACAGGAGGGCTGAGTCTGCTGAACCCTTACTGTATCTGACAAAACAGGAGGGACGGAGTCTGCTGATCCCTTACTGTATCTGACAAAACAGGAGGGGTGGAGTCTGCTGATCCCTTACTGTATCTGACAAAACAGGAGGGCGGAGTCTGCTGAACCCTTACTGTATCTGACAAAACAGGAGGGCGGAATCTGCTGAACCCTTACTGTATCTGACAAAACAGGAGGGCTGAGTCTGCTGAACCCTTACTGTATCTGACAAAACAGGAGGGACGGAGTCTGCTGAACCCTTACTGTATCTGACAAAACAGGAGGGCTGAGTCTGCTGAACCCTTACTGTATCTGACAAAACAGGAGGGCGGAGTCTGCTGAACCCTTACTGTATCTGACAAAACAGGAGGGGCGGAGCACTCTTCCGTAGTCTGGCATGTCTTTAATTTATTTCAGCCGTACGGTAATATACACAGAAAAGCTGCTTGCATGGAGGCGTACTTAAAATGAAGTGACTGTCAATTAAACTGGCTTCAAATGAACACAGTGAAACAATCACAACAATTATTATGCCTCTAAAAAAAGAATTCCAATTCCTTCGAAGGAACTGGAATTGAAAAGCAGGAGTTGATTTTCAATTGGCCGTGACCTTGATTAGTGTGTCTCTTTGCATTGGAAGATGAATGAAACACCGGGGGACTCGCCTGTAGAACTGCAGCATGAAGCCGGTGATGGCCATACCCCCGGGGACTTGGAAGGACATTCTGCCGATGAGATTCATGCGCTCGCCGGTATCCGGGTGGAAGGCAGAGTCGTACAGCTTCTTTGCGTAGTGCAGCTGCTCCTCAGTGGTGCCTGGAGGCACACTGCCTGCTCTGAGGGGCAGAAACACAGCAGCAACACAGTGGGGCTCGGTCAGCTTCCAGGGAAGTAGAGATCTGCCTTTAGCCCAGTTCCAGCACAGTGACACAGTATTAGCTCTTGCCAGTAGGACTCTGTGCAGACACTAGCGCTGAGTTACACTCTAACCCAGGGCTTCCCAACCCTGGTCCTCGGGGACCCCTGTGTCTTCTTGTTTTCATTCCAACTGAGCTCTCAATTTTAACTAAACCCTTCATTGAACAAATAATTAGCTTAATTAGGTCTTTTTAATTGTTTTCTGCTCTCAAACAGTTAGGCGATTTCAGCTTAACTATGACATGTTAGAATTAACTTGAAATCTGCAAACCTTTTAGGAGAACAATTAAAAAGGCCAAATGAAGCTACTTGTTAGTTCAATGAAGGGTTTAGTTAAGTGATTGAGAGCTCAGTTGGAATGAAAGCCAAAAGACACGGGGTCCCCGAGGACCAGGGTTGAGAAGCGCTGCTCTAACCTGAGAACTCATTACTAGACACCACTGGAAGTAATATTATAAAGGGAGAGCAGGGGTTTGCATGCCTTGCTGAAATATGGTACTGTCATGGTCAGGTGCCAGTAACGTGAGCAATCAAACCCCTGCTAAATCCGCTCTGAACTGCTCACCCTTATTACTGCCGAACGTGCTGCTACTGTCTTTATTTCATTGGTTACCTGCTGAAAGAAATACAGACACTCCTGGGAAGGGGTTCAGCGCTGAGCAGTTTTAACATCGGGATGCATTGCTGGCACCTGCCGATTTTAATAGTGACACACTCCAAGAAGGGAACTACATGCAGTGCAGGACAATTTAATTCATCCTGAGAGACAGCGAGAGAGACTGAGAGAGAGCGTGTGAGAGAGAGGGAGAGAGAGAGGGAGAGACAGACAGACAGAGAGAGAGAGGGAGAGACAGACAGAGAGAGAGACAGAGAGAGTGTGAGAGAGAGACAGACAGACAGACAGAGAGAGAGAGACAAAGTGCACACCTGCAGCTTCCCACAAGCCTCTTGGCCTGGTCGAGCTCTGAATCCGACAGCAGCGCAGTGCGTGGGTCAGTGATGTTGAAGAAGTGTCTGAGACGCCCCATGAAGGTAGACTGGTCCCAGCGAGGGGCGTCAATGTCAAACTTACTCACGTCCATTCCGCCGGTCCTGGTTAGGCAGAGAAAACAGAGGTTCAGAATCTGGCACTGGGATTGGCTAAGGAACAGGCTTACCCCTCAGCAAGTGTTGCATCATCCCCAGGGATGGCAATAAGACTCCTACTGCACAGCATCTTCACCCATTCCAGGTTTTACTATGATCTTGATCAGCCACAGTATATAGGTGAGAAGCTCAGATGTGCCTTATTAAACTCATAGTAAAACCAGGAATGGATCAAACTGCTATGCAATGCGAGTCTTATTCCCATCCCTGACCTGCCTGAAAAAACCCCTATATATATATATATATATATATATATATATATATATATATATATATATATATATAGATCATTGTGGCCCTGAATCTAATTGGTCAGACTGAAGCTGTTTCAATTACAGAGAGCTGTGTCTAGTTTGAGATGAATATCTGGATTCGAAGGTTTTGTGCTGCAAGCACACCGCTGATGTCTGGTTCATTTTCTCCCACCAGGTTAAACATTAATCCCTGTGCAGATAACAACGCAGATCAAACAGCAGCATATGTTAAACCTGTACATGAGCGAGGCTCAACTTTTTCTTATTTCAACAAACTATTATTAATAGAACAGGCTTGAAGAGCAACCTTAAAAAAACCACGTTCATCTATGAGCCAGAAACCTGCATTTCGCTTGCATTTACATGGTTTTATGAAAGGTGAATTTGGGGGTCTTTTTGTACCCCATTTATAACAATAACAATTTCTTGTGGATCTCAGAATCTCTGAGATTAACACAACTACATACAGTATCGTCTCTAAGTAGCACAGGCAGCAAGCAGTCAACCACCTACAAGAACCTGCTCCTGGTGGCGGGGCACTGCTCACGGCACCTCAGTTTCCATTATTGCGTTTGGGTTTTATTAAACTCTTCAATGCAGCCTTCAGCAATTTCAATAATGTATAAACAACATACCGTACTGTAGCCCACTGATTAGAATCACTATCGCTTCCTCTGTGTCTGTAGGAAAAGAAAATAGTGCCACAGTTACAAAGTAGATCGATTTCAGTTCCCACGTGGCACTCACCTGACCAATGGAAAGCAAGGGGCAGCTCCCCAAATTTGCATCGTAGCCCCGCCCCTCGCTGTATGACGCGACGGAAATACCAAGAACAGGCATTGTGTTTGTGTGCATGCTCGAGATCGTTCTGCGCAGACTCAGATCTCCGGACCCATTGCCTAAATTGTTCGGATTCTGCGCAGAATGATCTCGTGAACGCACCCTTTAGCTCTTTATGCATGAGCGTGTTTCAGTTGCGGTGTTCAGTCCAAAAATGAATCTGCAGACCTAGTTTGGTGCTTTTGTATGTCATTTGAAAGAACTGGCAACATGTTGTTACACGACAGAGGTGTTTTGTGAGAAATGTATGTGTAATAATTCGCCTACTCAAAACAACAAGAACTAAACATCAACGCCATTGATATAATGTTATTATGAACTTCATATTACCCAACAAAGCAGATAACCCCCTTTTTTTTTACAAATAGCATATTGCAGAGATACACTTTAAATAAAGGGTAGTTTGTTTCATCTCCCATCTACTGTACTGTTGTAACATTGTAAGTACTGTATTCCCCCTGAAAAGACATTCAAAGTGATTAAGGCGACTGTTTCTGTAAACGCATTATGGGTAAGATGCGTTTTCTATGTATTTACACATTTCCCCATTGCACTGATATAATCGAAACGAACTTCAGATTCTGGGTCCTGTCTGACCCCGGCATTTTAAACTAACGAAAAACAGGTCACATGACAACTATCACCAGAGGGCTGACAACGTCACTGAAACATGCGCTTTTCAACTCGATTTCCTTCTCGGCAAAAAAAAAAAAAAAACTCTTTGTGCACTACGTCACCACCTTGCTTAGTAACCCCTGGCTGCGTCGCAGAGAGAGGAAAGCGAAAGGATGGTGAGTTCATTTGTTTATTAATTAAGAGTCCAGCAATAATTTAACATTTGCGCCGCAATGCATCACACTAGTGTAAAGAACAGCGATGCACCGTGTTAAATCCACCGGCAGCCAGGGCTCCTAGTTAGTGAATGTATTATCTTTAGTTTTTTTGCAACAGCAGAAGCTCACGTTCAATCGGTATCTAGCTTGATTTAAAAAAAAAAAAAAGGGTTGCCTGGGGAAGCCATGATGGGTAAACATTAATAATAATAACTTTACGAGAGATAATCACAGCTCGATAGAGCAAGCATACATTGAAACGTTTTTACACAGGGGGGTTTTGTTTTGTTTTGTGTTTTTGTTCCAGGTTCTCTCGTAGTTTATGCACGCAGTATAGAGCGTTATATCTGCTAGGCTGAGTGCACCAGCAAGCAAGCAGATTAATTTCATGAGCAAATAAACTGTGCCTTGTACTGCAATATTGATCTTGCATTTGTTTTGGTGCTCAATATAATATAAAACGACACCAGCGATATTACTAGAACCCGTGTGTACTGCTGATGCGCACGTGCATTGTATGTTCCTCCTGCATTAGCTGCTCAAAGCCTGCATGGCTGTACACATGCATGACTGTAAACACTGCCACACATCGCTTCTGTTCGCTGCCAGGTGTGTGTGTGTGTGGAATAACCATCTGTAATGAGGATCCCAGTGTTGATGGATTCTTCTGTTTAAATGTGTCTTTCTGTAATGAACCCCTCTGAGACAGCACCTCCTTCACAGGGGCCCCTGGGGCTGGATTCACAAAGCAGCTCCAGATAACAGTCTGCTAAACCCCATTCACTTCCATAATAATAATAATACGAAAACAAACGTGGCATTTATACGTTAATCATATAGACCTGCTGAGTGGATATCAGCTCAACTTTATCGTTCTAGCTTGAAATATTGTTTTGTGAAACAGTTAACAGTGACGTATGTTGCTAGCTAGCACTCAGTGTGTTAAGAGGCAGCAGTGCCTTGTGAAGCTGGTCCCTGGATGATAGAGGCAGCAGTGCCTTGTGAAGCTGGTCCCTGGATGATAGAGGCAGCAGTGCCTTGTGAAGCTGGTCCCTGGATGATAGAGGCAGCAGTGCCTTGTGAAGCTGGTCCCTGGATGATAGAGGCAGCAGTGCCTTATGAAGCTGGTCCCTGGATGATAGAGGCAGCAGTGCCTTGTGAAGCTGGTCCCTGGATGATAGAGGCAGCAGTGCCTTGTGAAGCTGGTCCCTGGATGATAGAGGCAGCAGTGCCTTGTGAAGCTGGTCCCTGGATGATAGAGGCAGCAGTGCCTTGTGAAGCTGGTCCCTGGATGATAGAGGCAGCAGTGCCTTGTGAAGCTGGTCCCTGGATGATAGAGGCAGCAGTGCCTTGTGAAGCTGGTCCCTGGATGATAGAGGCAGCAGTGCCTTGTGAAGCTGGTCCCTGGATGATAGAGGCAGCAGTGCCTTGTGAAGCTGGTCCCTGGATGATAGAGGCAGCAGTGCCTTGTGAAGCTGGTCCCTGGATGATAGAGGCAGCAGTGCCTTGTGAAGCTGGTCCCTGGATGATAGAGGCAGCAGTGCCTTGTGAAGCTGGTCCCTGGATGATAGAGGCAGCAGTGCCTTGTGAAGCTGGTCCCTGGATGATAGAGGCAGCAGTGCCTTGTGAAGCTGGTCCCTGGATGATATAGGCAGCAGTGCCTTGTGAAGCTGGTCCCTGGATGATATAGGCAGCAGTGCCTTGTGAAGCTGGTCCCTGGATGATAGAGGCAGCAATGCCTTATGAAGCTGGTCCCTGGATGATAGTGGCATGCACCTCACATACCATACATTCTGTACACAGGTAAATACATAGAGGTCCAATCAACACGCATACAGGAAGGGATTGAGAGAGCTTCAGGTGTGAAGGATCCCTTTACATATTCATGTAGCAAGCAGTAGATTATACAGTACACTGTTAATGGTATAGCGATCTAGGAAAGGTAACTCTTGTTATCGCTGCTAGACGGCAACACAGCCGATTCACCAATCAGGCTTGGCTATGTATATTTTATGACTTGCTTATCTTTCTTATGAAAGAGCCAGAGGCTGCAATCGTGCAGCAGGCAGGTAACAGATTGCACATCACAACCCAGGGCTTGTTTACTGTACAGCAGCATTACTGACAGACACGTTGTAGCAGTTGGGGTAAGCCCCAGGACAGTGTTATAAATGCTGCCCTGTGTATCACAGAATACAGATTCAACGCTGCACACACCATATGGCAGTGACACACGGAGATCTGTTAGCTTCTACAATCTGCTAATGCCTTTCTGTGTCGGGCACAAGAGCCTGCATGCAACATACTGTGCAAGCTGAAAAGGATGCAGCCACTTTTTACATGGTACTATGCCCTGTTTTCATTTCCTTTCAAAACGTCCACATTGTTTGAATTTGTTTTACCCAGTCTGGTATTAAAAAACAAACATCATTACACAGAAATGTATGTTGCAGGGTTGCTTTTAATAAACCAGATACAGGCCTGTACTGTCTGCTGAGCTCAGGTATTTATGCCATCCAGTCATAAGCTTGTGAATTGCCCCTTTTCTTTAATCACAGAAATATTCTCAAACAGTAATCGAGCACGGCTGATTTTTGTTGTTTTGTTTTCAGGGTTTGCTATCGATCCTGCGCAAGCTGAAGAGTGCTCCTGATCAGGAAGTGCGGATCCTTCTCCTGGGGCTGGACAATGCAGGAAAAACAACACTCCTCAAACAGCTGGCATCCGAGGACATCAGTCACATCACTCCTACACAGGTACACAAAGAGACTGCATGAACAAGAAATACCCTTCAGTCCTCTCATCATCCGGCCTGTTCCATTGTTCACACCCTTAGTTGGTTGTTTAGTTTTATGCAAGAAGAATCATCTTGCCTAAGAGCATGTGGAATTTCATGTAGCCAATTGTATGGTTTGTAGCAACCCTAACCCCTAACCCCTACCCCTAGAGAACTGAACTGAATCCTAACCCTACCTCTAGAACACTACTGAACTGAACCCTAACCCTAACCCCTAGAGAACTGAACCCTAACCCTAACCCTACCCCTAGAACACTACTGAACCAAACCCTACCCCTAACCCCTAGAGAACTGAACCCTAACCCTACCCCTAGAACACTACTGAACTGAACCCTACCCCTAACCCCTAGAGAACTGAACCCTAACCCTAACCCTGCCCCTAGAACACTACTGAACTGAACCCTAGCCCTAACCCCTAGAGAACTGAACCCTACCCCTAACCCTACCCCTAGAACACTACTGAACCAAACCCTACCCCTAACCCCTAGAGAACTGAACCCTAACCCCTGCCCCTAGAACACTACTGAACTGAACCCTACCCCTAACCCTGCCCCTAGAACACTACTGAACTGAACCCTACCCCTAACCCCTAGAGAACTGAACCCTACCCCTAACCCTACCCCTAGAACACTACTGAACCAAACCCTACCCCTAACCCCTAGAGAACTGAACCCTAACCCCTGCCCCTAGAACACTACTGAACTGAACCCTACCCCTAACCCTGCCCCTAGAACACTACTGAACTGAACCCTACCCCTAACCCCTGCCCCTAGAACACTACTGACCTGAACCCTACCCCTAACCCAGCAGAAACGCAGGTTTTGTTGTTTCACTGCCCCTCTCTTGTTTTTAGGGATTTAACATTAAGAGTGTCCAGTCTCAGGGTTTCAAACTGAATGTCTGGGACATCGGGGGGCAGAGAAAGATCAGACCGTACTGGAGAAATTACTTTGAAAACACAGACGTGCTGGTAAGTGCTGGAGAAATGTGAACCTGAAGGGTTACATTCCGTAGCAGTAGCTGTGCATGTAAAGTTTACCTGTTCACTGGCGATAGAGGGGCAAATGTAACGTTTCTGAATTAACCATTGGTTTTTCTTTCAGATTTATGTTATTGACAGCACGGACAGGAAGAGGTTTGAAGAAACTGGACAGGTGAACTGTTTTATGTATTTATTTATTTTGTACTGCTCGGAATTGCTTGTCGGGCTTGGGGTTGGTGAACTTGGCTCCTAAGATATGCAGCGCCAGGGGCTGGCTGCTTTGGGGGAGCTTACAGCTGAAATAGTCTCTTTTTGGACTGTTAATTATGGAATTCAAAGGTACTAGCCCTCAACATGCAAATCAACAATCCCAGTAAAACAGTCACATGTAAAAGGATGGTCTTGCAAAACGAGATGTTCATTTTGTAAGCTGACGAAAGCGTCCCCTGTGACCCCCCTGTCAGGAGCTAGCAGAGCTGCTGGATGAGGAGAAGCTCAGCGGTGTTCCTGTCCTCATCTTCGCCAACAAGCAGGACCTGCTGACTGCGGCGCCCGCCTCTGAGATTGCAGAGGGCCTCAATCTGCACACCATCCGCGACCGCATCTGGCAGATCCAGTCGTGCTCTGCGCTGACCGGGGAAGGCGTGCAGGTATGCAGCCCATCTGTATCGGGCCGTTCCCATTGCTGTGACTCCTCCCATGTTAGACGTGTGAGGAACTGGCCCTGGCTTCATCAGCTAGACAGACAGTGAGCACATGTGACGGTGTTTGGAGTGGGAATTGTTTACAGACAATTTCTGTTTGTCAATTCCAATTCCAATCCCCAATTCACATTCACATTGATCAAAATTGCAATTAGCAGAATTCTGTTCAAATTAGCTACTAACAGTGGAAACAAATTACTTGAGTGAAGTGACTCAGTGAATTAAACTGGCTTCAAATGAAAGCAGTTGAACAATCGCAACAGTTACTATTCCCTAAAATAGCAATTCCTATTCCTTCAAAGGAATTTAAATTGGATATAATTTTAAACAGGAATTTACCCCAACCCTGTTTCTGATGTTTGGGGTTTGGGGTTTGGGGTTGGGGGTTGGGGTTAGGGTCCCTGCAATCCAAGGCATTGTCTGCAAGCTGCACCACTCATTGCTAAAGATGACGCTTGCCTGCAGCATCCGGCCTGTGATTTGAATTACAGACTGTATACTCTTAGCAAAATAGGGTACATGGGGGATGAGACAAATACTTTTACACATAATCATTTTCACATGTCTTCTTGTTGTTTGTTTTGTTTCTAGGATGGCATGAATTGGGTCTGCAAAAATGTGAACGCAAAGAAAAAGTAGAACTGTTCATGTATTTCAAAAGAAAAGCGGACTAGAAGAGGTTAAACAGCTGGACCAGTGGGAAGACTAACTTCATTCACTGAACTCGACCACAACCATCATCACACAGCTACAACAGCAGCATCTACTACACACTAAGAGAATCTCAACCATCACCACACAGCTACACACTAAGAGAATCTCAACCATCATCACACAGCTACACACTAAGAGAATCTCAACCATCACACAGCTACACACTAAGAGAATCTCAACCATCATCACACAGCTACACACTAAGAGAATCTCAACCATCACACAGCTACACACTAAGAGAATCTCAACCATCATCACACAGCTACACACTAAGAGAATCTCAACCATCACCACACAGCTACACACTAAGAGAATCTCAACCATCACCACACAGCTACACACTAAGAGAATCTCAACCATCATCACACAGCTACACACTAAGAGAATCTCAACCATCACCACACAGCTACACACTAAGAGAATCTCAACCATCACCACACAGCTACACACTAAGAGAATCTCAACCATCATCACACAGCTACACACTAAGAGAATCTCAACCATCATCACACAGCTACACACTAAGAGAATCTCAACCATCACACAGCTACACACTAAGAGAATCTCAACCATCATCACACAGCTACACACTAAGAGAATCTCAACCATCACAAAGCTACACACTAAGAGAATCTCAACCATCATCACACAGCTACACACTAAGAGAATCTCAACCATCACACAGCTACACACTAAGAGAATCTCATCCATCATCACACAGCTACACACTAAGAGAATCTCAACCATCACACAGCTACACACTAAGAGAATCTCAACCATCATCACACAGCTACACACTAAGAGAATCTCAGCCTTCACACAGCTACACACTAAGAGAATCTCAACCATCACAAAGCTACACACTAAGAGAATCTCAACCATCATCACAAAGCTACACACTAAGAGAATCTCAACCATCATCACACAGCTACACACTAATAGAATCTCAACCATCATCACACAGCTACACACTAACAGAATCTCAACCATCATCACACAGCTACACACTAAGAGAATCTCAACCTTCACACAGCCACACACTAAGAGAATCTCGACCTTCACACAGCTATAACAGCAGCAGCAGCTATACACTAAGGGAATCTCACAGTCCTCCTTTTTTCTGACCACATGAGGTCCAAGACAGTCTGCAGTGTTCCAGGACGTGAAATTGGGGACAGATCACGGATTGATCTTTAACAGAACCTGGTCTTTCTGCGGGACCATGCAGGGGATTCCACAACACCATACACTTCTGTTCATGTTACACTTCTGGGACAGTAAGATTGTTTAGACTGTATAACAAAAAAAAGCACGGCTACATTTCTCCCCAACCCTCCCTACTTATTGTAGCTCTGACACTTTTAAAAATAATTGTGTTTGTTTTTCTTTACATGTCATTCTTTTGAAAGGTACACCCTGTGCAAGGTGGAATTAGTTCTTGTTTCTAGTATTATGTGGGCTGGAGTCGGTGGCTGATCTCTGATTTGTAAGAACAAGTTTCTTGGTTTTCATCACTGGTCTGCACTCTGTCTTCTGAAAAACGAAATAATTTCAGAACACTTTAGAAGGGTGTAAATTATGTTTTTTTTTTTTTTTTTTTTTAGAGAAGCAGTATATAAAACGACCTGTGCTTTGCAGAAATCTGTCTGACAACCTTACAATCAATGTGACTGCGCCCTTCCCCCCCCTGAACCTTTATCAGTATATAACACGTCTGTTTTTAAATGTGCGTTTGGACTGCATTGTTCTGGTGTGGTGTGTTTTCTGCAGTCACGGTCACTGTCTGTGTCTTGCACGACACATTGTTCTGAAGGGACTGACAGGGTGGCATTCTGTAGGCAGGTTTTTTCTGCTTATTTTGCACGTCACTTGGTTACCCAGTGCAGTTAATTTGCTCATTCCTCACTGAGTAATGCTAATGTGATACAACTGGTATCTTTGTCTATAAAAGAGAGCAATGATCCAAGAATGCCTCCAACGCATGCCAAGAGAATGAACCATTTCCAGGAAGAATGTGTGAGTCGCATTGGCGAGAGGGCAATGCATATGGTGCAGGCCTAGTGCTGTAACAACCATCTGGAAACAAGTGGAATACTTCAGTCTCTGGTGTGTCGATCCAGAAACTACACTATTAATTCAAGAAGATAGAAACTGTGAAACTGTTCAAGAACATAAAAACTAAACTATGAAACTGTTCAAGAACATAACAAAAACTAAACTATGAAACTGTTCAAGAACAACAAAAACTAAACTATGAAACTGTTCAAGAACATAACAAAAACTAAACTATGAAACTTCAAGAACATAACAAAAACTAAACTATGAAACTGTTCAAGAACATAACAAAAACTAAACTATGAAACTGTTCAAGAACATAACAAAAACTAAACTATGAAACTGTTCAAGAACATAACAAAAACTAAACTATGAAACTGTTCAAGAACAACAAAAACTAAACTATGAAACTGTTCAAGAACAACAAAAACTAAACTATGAAACTGTTCAAGAACATAACAAAAACTAAACTATGAAACTGTTCAAGAACAACAAAAACTAAACTATGAAACTGTTCAAGAACAACAAAAACTAAACTATGAAACTGTTCAAGAACAACAAAAACTAAACTATGAAACTGTTCAAGAACATAACAAAAACTAAACTATGAAACTGTTCAAGAACAACAAAAACTAAACTATGAAACTGTTCAAGAACATAACAAAAACTAAACTGAAACTGTTCAAGAACATAACAAAAACTAAACTATGACACTTCAAGAACATAACAAAAACTAAACTATGAAACTGTTCAAGAACAACAAAAACTAAACTATGAAACTGTTCAAGAACATAACAAAAACTAAACTATGAAACTGTTCAAGAACAACAAAAACTAAACTATGAAACTGTTCAAGAACATAACAAAAACTAAACTATGAAACTGTTCAAGAACAACAAAAACTAAACTATGAAACTGTTCAAGAACATAACAAAAACTAAACTATGAAACTGTTCAAGAACATAACAAAAACTAAACTATGAAACTGTTCAAGAACAACAAAAACTAAACTGAAACTTCAAGAACATAACAAAAACTAAACTATGAAACTGTTCAAGAACATAACAAAAACTAAACTATGAAACTGTTCAAGAACAACAAAAACTAAACTATGAAACTGTTCAAGAACAACAAAAACTAAACTATGAAACTGTTCAAGAACAACAAAAACTAAACTATGAAACTGTTCAAGAACATAACAAAAACTAAACTATGAAACTGTTCAAGAACATAACAAAAACTAAACTATGAAACTGTTCAAGAACAACAAAAACTAAACTATGAAACTGTTCAAGAACATAACAAAAACTAAACTATGAAACTGTTCAAGAACAACAAAAACTAAACTATGAAACTGTTCAAGAACATAACAAAAACTAAACTATGAAACTGTTCAAGAACAACAAAAACTAAACTATGAAACTGTTCAAGAACATAACAAAAACTAAACTATGAAACTGTTCAAGAACATAACAAAAACAACTATGAAACTGTTCAAGAACATAACAAAAACTAAACTATGAAACTGTTCAAGAACAACAAAAACTAAACTATGAAACTGTTCAAGAACAACAAAAACTAAACTATGAAACTGTTCAAGAACATAACAAAAACTAAACTATGAAACTGTTCAAGAACATAACAAAAATTAAACTATCAAACTGTTCAAGAACAACAAAAACTAACTATGAAACTGTTCAAGAACAACAAAAACTAAACTATGAAACTGTTCAAGAACATAACAAAAACTAAACTATGAAACTGTTCAAGAACATAACAAAAACTAAACTATGAAACTGTTCAAGAACAACAAAAACTAAACTATGAAACTGTTCAAGAACATAAAAACTAAACTATGAAACTGTTCAAGAACATAACAAAAACTAAACTATGAAACTTCAAGAACATAACAAAAACTAAACTATGAAACTGTTCAAGAACATAACAAAAACTAAACTATGAAACTGTTCAAGAACATAACAAAAACTAAACTATGAAACTGTTCAAGAACATAACAAAAACTAAACTATGAAACTGTTCAAGAAGTTAACAAAAACTAAACTATGAAACTGTTCAAGAACAACAAAAACTAAACTATGAAACTTCAAGAACATAACAAAAACTAAACTATGAAACTGTTCAAGAACATAACAAAAACTAAACTATGAAACTGTTCAAGAACATAACAAAAACTAAACTATGAAACTGTTCAAGAACAACAAAAACTAAACTATGAAACTGTTCAAGAACAACAAAAACTAAACTATGAAACTGTTCAAGAACATAACAAAAACTAAACTATGAAACTGTTCAAGAACATAACAAAAACTAAACTATGAAACTGTTCAAGAACAACAAAAACTAAACTATGAAACTGTTCAAGAACATAACAAAAACTAAACTATGAAACTGTTCAAGAACAACAAAAACTAAACTATGAAACTGTTCAAGAACATAACAAAAACTAAACTATGAAACTGTTCAAGAACATAACAAAAACTAAACTATGAAACTGTTCAAGAACATAACAAAAACTAAACTATGAAACTGTTCAAGAACATAACAAAAACTAAACTATGAAACTGTTCAAGAACAACAAAAACTAAACTATGAAACTGTTCAAGAACAACAAAAACTAAACTATGAAACTGTTCAAGAACATAACAAAAACTAAACTATGAAACTGTTCAAGAACAACAAAAACTAAACTATGAAACTGTTCAAGAACAACAAAAACTAAACTATGAAACTGTTCAAGAACAACAAAAACTAAACTATGAAACTGTTCAAGAACATAACAAAAACTAAACTATGAAACTGTTCAAGAACAACAAAAACTAAACTATGAAACTGTTCAAGAACAACAAAAACTAAACTATGAAACTGTTCAAGAACATAACAAAAACTAAACTATGAAACTGTTCAAGAACATAACAAAAACTAAACTATGAAACTGTTCCTTTTATTAAATATGCTTCATTTTCCAAACAAAATCTTGTAAGTTGTGCTGAAAGGGCTACATTTTCACAATCAGGATGGTCACGTGACATGGGTGTATTTCTGCTGGGTGTGTTAGTAAAATTGTGCAACATTTATTAGCAATCTTCTCCCAGATAAGTATTCTACAATTTAAAAATGGAAAGCAGTTGGATGTGGTCATTTCATTTGTATGTGGAATGAACCTGAGAAGATGCTGTACTCTGTCTGCGTGCACAGGTACTCCTAGAAGAAGAGCTGATCGAAACGTTCTACTGGCACATGACTGTTGTAAAGGGTGTGGTTGGCAGGGTAACATCTTTCACAGTTCCTCTGCACCCCTTGCATTGGGGTTACAGCAGGTCATCTGGAATTGCACAGTTGAATTGGTACTGGCACAGAAATCTAACTGCCAAACAGTGCTTTGTGATCCTTGCCCTGAAGCCTCAGAATATTCTAATCTTCCTGCAGTATGTAAAGTATGTAAAAGGTGGTGTCCAGTAGCTTGTGTTTGTGTGTGAAGGTGCTGCTGATCCAGGTCCGCGTTCCCCTGCCAGTCAGTCCTCTCTTCAGGTTGTGACTCTACGTTGCATTTGTACGTGGCCGCGCACAGACAAGTCCTACACGGTGGGTCCTTTCTATTATTGGATTCTTTTTGTTGCTGGGAGATGAATGATGGATCTGTGTGGTATGTTATCATGGCATATAACTGGATGTGTACATTTAGATGTCTTATTAAAAGGAATACAAAAGTAAACATTTCGTAGAGAAGCGCTGTTTCTTTCCTATGATATCCAGAACCTGGAATTCCTTTGTGTACAGTGGATTTTTTTTCATGTTGCAGACAGCTCTAATTTGAATCCTCGTTCAAAATGTAGACTTTCATGCTTTCATAACTGCCTTGAGTTTTCAGAAATCTTTTCCAAACTTATTTAGTTACTCAGTTATTTATTTGAAGCTTTTTCAACAACTGGTATTAACTGGTGTTAAATGCTTTGTATTCAAGTACATTTGAATATTTCCACTGCCTTACAACCAAGGCAATACTTTTTCTTTTTCTTTTGGAAGAGGTTTCGAACAAGCATATTGTGATGCAATGCCACATACATTTATACATTTATGCAAGCTTGTTCCATTCCTCACACTGGCACCCAGGCTGTCTCTGCAGCAGGAGGGCTGGTGGGGAAAGACTCTCTGCTGTCAGTCAGAGCCCTGGGAAGGCACAGCTCCCCTAGCCAGGTGATGAGTTATTGACCGTCTCTAGCAAGGCTGACAAATGTGCACTTAAGCCTTTGGAAGACAGTGTTATTTCCAGCGCTGGCTTGGCTAAGCCTATTGTAACTCCGTCTTATAAGAGACTTGTATCCTCACATAACCCCAGAGAGAGCCTCCTCCTGGGCCCCATCGATGCTCGGAGTGAAATATTACACTGAACACACTGGGCATGTCTTATCGAATGCAGATATACACAACGATGAATAAGTCAACAGCACTGTCTGCCAGAGACAATCTGGAACCACAAACATGCAAATGCACAATCCGGAGAAACAGTTTTTTTAAACTTAAGAAGGTAGATACTGAAGTGTACAATTCATTGCTTGCTTCTAGTGATATTTTAGATGAGCCCCTTATATCAATAGAAATAATGAATAATAGAAGTGGAATCATTTCTGCTGCACAGCTTCAGATTCCACAGCTTGACAAGGGACACAATATAAAAAACACATGTTCCTACCTGGTATCCCTGGTATTTACCCCATAGACCTACTGTGCAATAGGTGTGCGTTTCATAATCCCTCCTCTCTTCAGTGGCATTTAAACTCTGCAATAAGATCCACGATTCTCAACTCTGATCTCTGAAAAGGGAAGTTAATCTCATATACAAGGTTAGACTATCAGGCTGTCACAAGGAGACAGGTGCTGCAGTGGGATAGTTCACTAGCATGCTGTGCTGTTCTCCTTGGTGGACTGGGTTCAAATCCACCTGATTCCTTCCTTTATTTTCAAAGAATTTGTTAATTGAACTTAAATTCAGTGTGAAACACAGCATGCTGGTGGCTAATCCCATGGCCGCCTCTCCCTGAATATGATGGTTCAAATCCAGCACCTGGAAGTGAGTTCCTGAAGGTAAGTAATGATGTTAGTTGTGTTTCCACATATGGAGGAGAAGACCTGCCCTGTGCAGGGAGGAGGAAGAAGACAACTAAACTGCCAGGGAAGGGAGTGGAAAAATGAGGGATTAACACATGTGCCTCATGTGGGACTTGAACCAGTTACCCTGGGAATAAGAATCAAATGCTGTACCAAGTGCGCTAGCCAAAGAACTGCTTAATACTCGTGTAAAATGCCAACTAGTACTTTAATGAATTCTTCGTACAATATGTAGAGGCAGATTGAGACTGGTTAATATTTTGAATACATAAGACAAGCCTTGAAGCACAACTTTGGAACACCAGTGCCTAAATATCATGGCAACCAGAGTTTGGCAGGCTCTGGAGCTGAAGCAGGGGGTCTCCATCATCCTGGAGCTGGAGCAGGGGGTCTCCATCTGCTCTGGAGCCAGCTGGAGCTGAGCTACCGGTGCCAGCAAAGCCAGAGCACGACCAACCCTACTGAATTCTTAATTCAGGGCCCTGAAGCAAAACTGGTGAATTGTTTATACATTTATTTTTTAGGGTCCTCATTAGGTAAGGAAGTCCATCACACACACATACACATTCATGTTCACATTTTATGCATTCATGCACCCTCTTGAAAATTCAGACACTCGCTCTGTCTCCCGTGCAGTTTGGAGAGCCGCTGAAGACGACAGGGCGGAGCCTGTCAAGCATCACCTCCTTGCTAGGGCCAGATCAAAGGGGAGGCAGGGCATGATGGGAGGATGTGGCAGGGGGACAATGCTCAGGCAACGTGGCTCCCGCACACACACCCACACTGCTGCTGCTGATGAAGGGCAGCCACCGAAACATCCTTGTTTGCATGTGTGTGGGTGTCGTCTATTTAACCCATTCAACAAGTAAAGAGCCCTTTCTAACTACTGTGTGGAGTAAATGAGAAGCACTGGTGACGGAGTCTACTGAGTGTAAATTAAGGGAGGAGGGAAGGTGTTTTACAGCTGCTTTTTTTTTTTTTAATGCATGTCAGACAGCTGTTTTGCAGCTGTTGTCTGCACGGAGCACACTGGAGGCCTCAGTTTCAGCCCAGCTTGGCTCATAAGCACTTACAGTTCACACTGGTGCTGATTCAGCTTTCTGGCTAAAAGGAGAGCCCTGACACTGTGCTGCTGGAGGGACCGGGCGTTCACTGTCCATTTAACCCAAATCACAGCAATCGTTCCTTACACATCTTGGCATCCCTGAATAGATAATCGCCCTCAAAAACAGGCAAAATATGTATATGAGAAAGATGTCACTTTTGTACAGATGTACCCCAAATTTAGTTTATTTACTACCAATCGAAGAAGTACCCCAAAAAATGGGTTTCTGAAATGACATATAATACCAAGGCTGCTGAGCCATTAAATGTGCTAGCAGTCACCATTATAAAGAAACATTATAGAAAGTGGCTTTGGATATTCAACACTGGGAATGTCAAATGTTTCTACTAGCACTCTTTTTGTACACAGGTGATTTAACATGCCCACAGATGCATCACGAAGGATTGATTAACGTGCCCACAGATGCATCACGAAGGATTGATTAACGTGTCCACAGATGCATCACGAAGGATTGATTAACGTGTCCACAGATGCATCACGAAGGATTGATTAACGTGTCCACAGATGCGTCACTCAGGACTGATGGTCCTTCTAGACAGGTGATACAGGGTTGTTGTTAGACAGATTCCCTTGGTAAGCATACATTGAATCAGGCAGGAAAGAGAAAGCTGGGATCTGTTAGGGTGTGATGATGATGTTGTTGAATCTTTAGATTGTCACTGATCCTCTGAATAGGGAGAGCCACATTAACGTTTTCATCTGTTACCAAGAAATACAATGTACATTAAAATATACAGTTAATAAAACCAGCTGAAAGTTATGTTCGTTTAATAAAATAAATAAAAGATTTAACAAAAAAAGCCTTGAAAGGGAAGTGATCCACACTGCACTCCACCATCCGCACTGCACTCCAACCGTCCGCACTGCACTCCACCATCCGCACTGCACTCCAACCGTCCGCACTGCACTCCAACCGTCCGCACTGCACTCCAACCTTCCGCACTGCACTCCACCATCCGCACTGCACTCCAACCGTCCGCACTGCACTCCAACCGTCCGCACTGCACTCCAACCGTCCGCACTGCACTCCACCGTCCGCACTGCACTCCACCGTCCGCACTGCACTCCAACCGTCCGCACTGCACTCCAACCGTCCGCACTGCACTCCACCCGTCCGCACTGCACTCCACCGTCCGCACTGCACTCCACCCGTCCGCACTGCACTCCACCCGTCCGCACTGCACTCCAACCGTCCGCACTGCACTCCAACCGTCCGCACTGCACTCCAACCGTCCGCACTGCACTCCACCATCCGCACTGCACTCCAACCGTCCGCACTGCACTCCAACCGTCCGCACTGCACTCCACCATCCGCACTGCACTCCAACCGTCCGCACTGCACTCCAACCGTCCGCACTGCACTCCAACCGTCCGCACTGCACTCCAACCGTCCGCACTGCACTCCAACCGTCCGCACAGATTTACATGTAGACTGCACTCCTATAGAACCAGCGACAGCCCTGATTGAACACTGAAACTAGATCTGCAGCAGGAGTGTGGCCTTGCTGTTTCTGTACAGGGGATTCTGATGGCTCATATATCACATCAGAAAAGAGCAGAGCCTCGCCACACAGTCCCAGCTCCATCACAGAGGAGCCACTGCCTCGTCACCATGGCTCATATATCACATCAGAAAAGAGCAGAGCCTCGCCACACAGTCCCAGCTCCATCACAGAGGAGCCACTGCCTCGTCACCATGGCTCATATATCACATCAGAAAAGAGCAGAGCCTCGCCACACAGTCCCAGCTCCATCACAGAGGAGCCACTGCCTCATCACCATGGCTCATATATCACATCAGAAAAGAGCAGAGCCTCGCCACACAGTCCCAGCTCCATCACAGAGGAGCCACTGCCTCGTCACCATGGCTCATATATCACATCAGAAAAGAGCAGAGCCTCGCCACACAGTCCCAGCTCCATCACAGAGGAGCCACTGCCTCGTCACCATGGCTCATATATCACATCAGAAAAGAGCAGAGCCTCGCCACACAGTCCCAGCTCCATCACAGAGGAGCCACTGCCTCATCACCATGGCTCATATATCACATCAGAAAAGAGCAGAGCCTCGCCACACAGTCCCAGCTCCATCACAGAGGAGCCACTGCCTCGTCACCATGGCTCATATATCACATCAGAAAAGAGCAGAGCCTCGCCACACAGTCCCAGCTCCATCACAGAGGAGCCACTGCCTCGTCACCATGGCTCATATATCACATCAGAAAAGAGCAGAGCCTCGCCACACAGTCCCAGCTCCATCACAGAGGAGCCACTGCCTCGTCACCATGGCTCATATATCACATCAGAAAAGGGAAAACAAGATTGGTTTTACAATCAACTTCAGAAACACTCTAATCAATTACAACAACAGACAAGTAATAATGATAATAATAATAACAATAATAATAATAATAATAAACATTTTAGGTTATTAAATTATTTGCAGTGGAACTTGAAAAGCACATAGCGAAGGGGCTGCAACTGTGTGGACATCCACACAGAAAATATCAGATATACAGACGTGCTCAAATTTGTTGGTACCCTTACAGCTCATTGAAATAATGCTTCATTCCTCCTGAAAAGTGATGAAATTAAAAGCTATTTTATCATGTATACTTGCATGCCTTTGGTATGACATAGAATAAAGCAAAGAAGCTGTGAAAAGAGATGAATTATTGCTTATTCTACAAAGATATTCTAAAATGGCCTGGACACATTTGTTGGTACCCCTTAGAAAAGATAATAAATAATTGCATTATAGTGATATTTCAAACTAATTAGTTTCTTTAATTAGTATCACACATGTCTCCAATCTTGTAATCAGTCATTCAGCCTATTTAAATGGAGAAAAGTAGTAATTGTGCTGTTTGGTATCATTGTGTGCACCACACTGAACATGGACCAGAGAAAGCAAAGGAGAGAGTTGTCTGAGGAGATCAGAAAGAAAATAATAGACAAGCATGGTAAAGGTAAAGGCTACAAGACCATCTCCAAGCAGCTTGATGTTCCTGTGACAACAGTTGCAAATATTAAGAAGTTTAAGGTCCATGGAACTGTAGCCAACCTCCCTGGGCGCGGCCGCAAGAGGAAAATCGACCCCAGACTGAACAGAAGGATAGTGCGTATGGTAGAAAAAGAACCAAGGATAACTGCCAAAGAGATACAAGCTAAAACTCCAAGGTGAAGGTACGTCAGTTTCTGATCGCACCATCCGTTGCTTTTTGAGCGAAAGTGGGCTCCATGGAAGAAGACCCAGGAGGACTCCACTTTTGAAAAAAAACATAAAAAGCCAGACTGGAATTTGCTAAAATGCATATTGACAAGCCACAATCCTTCTAGGAGAATGTCCTTTGGACAGATGAGTCAAAACTGGAGCTTTTTGGCAAGTCACATCAGCTCTATGTTCACAGACGAAAAAATGAAGCTTTCAAAGAAAAGAACACCATACCTACAGTGAAACATGAAGGAGGCTTGGTTATGTTTTGGGGCTGCTTTGCTGCACCTGGCACAGGGTGCCTTGAATCTGTGCAGGGCACAATGAAATCTCAAGACTATTAAGGCATTCTGGAGCGAAACGTACTGCCCAGTATCAGAAAGCTCTGTCTCAGTCGCAGGTCATGGGTCCTCCAACAGGATAATGACCCAAAACACACAGCTAAAAGCACCCAAGAATGGATAAGAACAAAACATTGGACTATTCTGAAGTGGCCTTCTATGAGTCCTGATCTGAATCCTATCGATCATCTATGGAAAGAGCTGAAACTTGCAGTCTGGAGAAGGCACCCATCAAACCTGAGACAGCTGGAGCAGTTTGCTCAGGAAGAGTGGGCCAAACTACCTGTTAACAGGTGCAGAAGTCTCATTGAGAGCTACAGAAAACGTTTGATTGCAGTGATTGCCTCTAAAGGTTGTGCAACAAAATATTAGGTTAGCGGTCCCATCATTTTTGTCCATGCCATTTTCATTTGTTTTATTATTTACAATATTATGTTGAATAAAAAATCAAAAGCAAAGTCTTATTTCTATTAAATATGGAATAAACAATGGTGGATGCCAATTACTTTTGTCAGTTTCAAGTTATTTCAGAGAAAATTGTGCATGCTTCGTTTTTTGTGGAGGGGTACCAACAAATTTGAGCACGTCTGTATTTAAACAGATTGCATTTTTCTTTTGGCAGATTTCTTTATGTGCTTTCTTTGGGGCTGTATTTTCCCTCAGAAAGGAACGCAAACTTTCACAAGCACTTAAATGCCTTGCTTTTATGCAAATGAAAATCATCTGGCACCAGAGGGGAAACATCTATTCCAAACGGCCCCCAGTCTTGTTTGATTTGCCAGCAGCATTCCCTGAAATCCCAGCCCCACCTCCAGTGCTTAAGAAGATTTGAGCTTATCCCCCCTCGGCTTTAAGGATTGGAAACACAACGTGCTGGCTAGCAGAAATGTTTATTGTGCACACTGTAAAGATTATTCAGCATGTGAAACATATTATACCTGGAGCTGCACCCCTCTGTTTTTCTTGTGTTTTTCAATCAGAATGCCGGTGCACCCCAACGTTCTCTCTTGTGTTCTTCAATCAGAATGCTGGTGCACCCCAACGTTCTCTCTTGTGTTCTTCAATCAGAATGTCGGTGCACCCCAACGTTCTCTCTTGTGTTCTTCAATCAGAATGCTGGTACACCCCAACGTTCTCTCTTGTGTTTTTCAATCAGAATGCTGGTACACCCCAACGTTCTCTCTTGTGTTCTTCAATCAGAATGTCGGTGCACCCCAACGTTCTCTCTTGTGTTCTTCAATCAGAATGCCGGTGCACCCCAACGTTCTCTCTTGCTTTCAGTGTCCCCCACAATACTGTCACAAGCAGGCAAAACAAACAACAACAGGAAAAGCATCCTGCTGCAGATCGCGTATTATTACACAGGTCTGATATCTGTGAAACGTACTTCTGGTTTCTGTCTATTTCCTGAGTTAACTAAATTTTAATCCCCATGCAAAGTAGATTTTAATCCCCATTGGCTCAGGCAATCAAGTGTCACAACCATGACCTACCACACTGTATTGAGAAACAAACGCCTATCTAAACTTTCAGTCAATTTAAGCCAGGTGTCGAGAATATGTAGCATTTATTTGCTCAGCTAATTAGAACCCACAGCATGTAGCTGCTGCCCTGACCTTGGTTCTAACAGCCGAGACATGCTGTGGAATGTTTATTTTTTATATATATATATATATATATACTGTGCACTGAAATATGAATGTGAGCCTCCAGTGAATCACTGCCAGTATAACATTCAATACTGAAAGAGTTCATTTTGATGACCTGCTTCCGCATGGCAAGTAAAGACTGCAACCCACTCTTCATTTTCTTATACTCACACTAACAAACAAAATCAAACTTTGTGTTTATAATCACATTCAAAAGCATCACCTGAATGGAATTAGCTCCAGTGTTGTATTATCACCTTGTATGTTGCAGCTGTTTCTCTTGAATAGAAACAGCAACAGCTGCAATTCGATGCACACTGAAACCCACATGTTCACCTTAAAGAAAAGACTGTACGCTAAACAGATTCCATATTGAGATGAATTTACCCGGAGACACATACAAGACTACATGCTTCCCGGGTCTCCAGCGCTCTCCCCTCAATCCACTCATGCAATATTCTTTTCAAGGTCCCGCACACCCAGCATGAAGAGACAACACCACTGTGTATGGCTGGAATGTTAACAATGTGGCATGACATTAGTAAGACAAAACAAAGAGAAAGGGTTTCCTTGGTTTGTTTCGCAATTAATCTGTTGATCCAGACAGAAACCACCAATAAGATCAGAACAGAAAAAAAGGAATTATACCTCATTTTGTAAATAAGAATACTTATTGGAAAACAAGAAATTGAAAAAAAATTGCATTTTTTGTTTATACAGCAGGTATGGAATGTAACCCTAAAATGAACTTATATCTCTACATAACACCCCCCCAGCCCCCCCCCCCCAAAAAAAAAAAAAAAAAAAAAAAGATAAAAGACCATAACATATTTAAACATTTCCTCAAAGGCAAATTTCAGGTTTAAATGCAAAAATTACCTCCAGATGAATTTAAAAAAACACCTGCCATAACTTTGAGGATATTGCCAAGCTGAAAATGCATGGTTAATGGAATAATTAAAAACCTCCCACCCCAAAGTGTGCCTGAAGGCAACACAGTGTTGACTTGCCCTTCTAGCGAGGTGCACTGGAGGCAGAGCACATGGCACACTGCGACTGAACAGGCAGACAGTGCACACGGCTCATCAAAGTGACTTCATTCAAGAACTTCCATACAGCAAAGTGTGAAATTGTCCTCAATTCAGAAACAACAGTGCTACTCATAAGAAACACTGAGCCATAGGAGTGTGGAGATATCCTGGAAAGAACGGAAAATATTCTCTATTGGAAACCCTTTCTTTAAAGTGCTCAGTGGATGATGATTGGATGAAATCCTTACAATAAGGGTTAGGGTTAGCCCTACCCTAACCCCAACCTTAAACATTTCTTTGGCAATGAAAGATGCAACACAAAGTGTAACCAAACAGATGTGCCTTGGCTGGAGCTCTGTTTCACAATGGTGGCGTGGGTGCAGTGGGGGGGGTTCCCTGTTCCACTGCTCTGGTGATGTTAATCTGCACAGTGCGCTCTATTACACTGCTGCACAGTGCGCTCTATTACACTGCTGCACAGTGCGCTCTATTACACTGCTGCACAGTGCGCTCTATTACACTGCTGCACAGTGCGCTCTATTACACTGCTGCACAGCGCGCTCTGTTACACTGCTGCACAGCGCGCTCTATTACACTGCTGCACAGTGCGCTGTTACACTGCTGCACAGTGCGCTCTATTACACTGCTGCACAGTGCGCTGTTACACTGCTGCACAGTGCGCTCTATTACACTGCTGCACAGCGCGCTCTATTACACTGCTGCACAGCGCGCTCTGTTACACTGCTGCACAGCGCGCTCTATTACACTGCTGCACAGTGCACTGTTACACTGCTGCACAGTGCGCTCTATTACACTGCTGCACAGTGCGCTCTATTACACTGCTGCACAGCGCGCTCTGTTACACTGCTGCACAGCGCGCTCTGTTACACTGCTGCACAGTGCGCTGTTACACTGCTGCACAGCGCGCTCTGTTACACTGCTGCACAGCGCGCTCTATTACACTGCTGCACAGTGCGCTCTATTACACTGCTGCACAGCTGCACAGCGCGCTCTGTTACACTGCTGCACAGCGCGCTCTATTACACTGCTGCACAGTGCGCTCTATTACACTGCTGCACAGCTGCACAGCGCGCTCTGTTACACTGCTGCACAGTGCGCTCTGTTACACTGCTGCACAGCGCGCTCTATTACACTGCTGCACAGTGCGCTCTATTACACTGCTGCACAGCTGCACAGCGCGCTCTGTTACACTGCTGCACAGCGCGCTCTGTTACACTGCTGCACAGTGCGCTGTTACACTGCTGCACAGCGCGCTCTGTTACACTGCTGCACAGCGCGCTCTATTACACTGCTGCACAGTGCGCTCTATTACACTGCTGCACAGCTGCACAGCGCGCTCTGTTACACTGCTGCACAGCGCGCTCTATTACACTGCTGCACAGTGCGCTCTATTACACTGCTGCACAGCTGCACAGCGCGCTCTGTTACACTGCTGCACAGTGCGCTGTTACACTGCTGCACAGCGCGCTCTGTTACACTGCTGCACAGTGCGCTCTATTACACTGCTGCACAGTGCACTCTATTACACTGCTGCACAGCGCGCTCTATTACACTGCTGCACAGCGCGCTCTGTTACACTGCTGCACAGCGCGCTCTGTTACACTGCTGCACAGTGCGCTCTGTTACACTGCTGCACAGTGCGCTCTGTTACACTGCTGCACAGCGCGCTCTGTTACACTGCTGCACAGTGCGCTGTTACACTGCTGCACAGCGCGCTCTGTTACACTGCTGCACAGCGCGCTCTGTTACACTGCTGCACAGTGCGCTGTTACACTGCTGCACAGCGCGCTCTATTACACTGCTGCACAGCGCGCTCTATTACACTGCTGCACAGTGCGCTCTGTTACACTGCTGCACAGCGCGCTCTGTTACACTGCTGCACAGCGCGCTCTGTTACACTGCTGCACAGTGCGCTCTATTACACTGCTGCACAGTGCGCTCTATTACACTGCTGCACAGCGCGCTCTGTTACACTGCTGCACAGCGCGCTCTGTTACACTGCTGCACAGCGCGCTCTATTACACTGCTGCACAGCGCGCTCTATTACACTGCTGCACAGTGCGCTCTATTACACTGCTGCACAGTGCGCTCTATTACACTGCTGCACAGTGCGCTCTATTACACTGCTGCACAGTGCGCTCTGTTACACTGCTGCACAGTGCGCTCTATTACACTGCTGCACAGCACGCTCTGTTACACTGCTGCACAGTGCGCTCTGTTACACTGCTGCACAGCGCGCTCTATTACACTGCTGCACAGCGCGCTCTATTACACTGCTGCACAGCGCGCTCTATTACACTGCTGCACAGCACGCTCTGTTACACTGCTGCACAGTGCACTCTGTTACACTGCTGCACAGTGCGCTCTATTACACTGCTGCACAGCGCACTCTATTACACTGCTGCACAGTGCACTCTTTTTCCCCAAAGTTAAAGCAGGGCAACTTCTCGAAATCCACAAACTGTTTCAAAATGTCTAAAAATGGAAATAATTATTTGTGACCGAAGGACAGATTTCTGCAGGGAGCAAAACAGAAGGGATTTTACAACTAACCCATAGGAGTTTCTTTTACATATTAAATACCAATGTCTCTGGGTCTCTGATTCAATCCCAACTGCAGTAGATCTGTTACATCACTGTCATACTGGTTATATACAAAAATGAAAAAAAAAAAAAAACTTGGATTGGCTAAATAACCAATTCTCAACAGAATGGCCTAGTACTGCAAACCTCTGTACCTGGAAAGAATGATAGGACTGGGAGGGTGCAGACACACACACACGCAGAGCCTGGATGTACTGGGAGGATGCAGACACACACACACACACACACACACACAGAGCCTGGGTGTACTGGGAGGGTGCAGACACACACACACACACACACACACAGAGAGCCTGGATGTACTGGGAGGGTGCAGACACACACACACACACACACAGAGAGCCTGGGTGTACTGGGAGGGTGCAGACACACACACACACACACACAGAGCCTGGATGTACTGGGAGGGTGCAGACACACACACACACACACAGAGAGCCTGGGTGTACTGGGAGGGTGCAGACACACACACACACACAGAGCCTGGATGTACTGGGAGGATGCAGACACACACACACACACAGAGCGCCTGGGTGTACTGGGAGGGTGCAGACACACACACACAGAGAGCCTGGGTGTACTGGGAGGGTGCAGACACACACACACACACAGAGCCTGGATGTACTGGGAGGATGCAGACACACACACACAGAGCGCCTGGGTGTACTGGGAGGGTGCAGACACACACACACAGAGAGCCTGGGTGTACTGGGAAGGTACAGACACACACACAGAGAGCCCAGGTGTACTGGGAGGGTGCAGACACACACACACACACACAGACAGAGCCCGGGTGTACTGGGAGGGTGCAGACACACACACACACACACAGACAGCCTGGGTGTACTGGGAGGGTGCAGACACACACACACACACACACACACACACACACACACACACAGACAGCCTGGGTGTACTGGGAGGGTGCAGACACACACACAGAGCCCGTGTGTACATAAGGGCTGTCAGGAACTTGGAACATCTTTCATTCCCAAGAGCTCATGATGTAAAGGTTAGGCAGGCACAATCCTCTCACCCAGCAGACATGCCTCTGGCTGTTTGAAATGCACAATGGCTACCACATCACTTTGCAGTGCTTTTTAAAACCACATCGTTTATTTTGAATTGTTTTTTTTTCAAATCACATCCCATGTTGTTTTCACAAATATTTACAAAAAAAAATTGTATACAAGCCACATTTTCTCCCTCAACCAAATATTTTTCTTCTTTAAATACATGTTCATTGATTATTTTGTTTTATATCAGTCAAGCAGATCAAAAGCCTTTTGATTTTTTCTTTATATAAAATGTATGAAAAATGTCTTTACCTTTTTAACCTACCCATCCCAACACTCTCTCTCTTTCTGAACCGTTCACACTCGGAGTGCTCCCACCTGCAAACACGTAGTCACACCAGCGGAGTGCTTGGTGCAGCAAGTAAGTGACATTGACCTGCAGGAAGTACTAAAAACAGCATCAAGCACAGACCCTGAACCAATCTTCCTGGCCATGCGGTCTGCAAGTCTCCTGCTTTCAACATTCCCAGCGGCACTGCTTTCGCAGTCCTCATGACTGGCCTGTTCACTCCAAAAGCACATCGTTCCAACTGAGGTTTGCATTTCCATGTGAGCTCACCTTACGAAAAAATAAAAGCATGAAACAGGAAAGAGTTCATGAAGTTAACAGTTGAAGAGTCCTTTTCACAGTCAAACCAAAAACCACATGGATTCAGAAAGCAATCCTGTTGAAGGGGAGTTTTCAGCCCTTCTCTATGGGTCGCTGCAGTGAACAGATTTGGGATTAATCCTTGTCTTTATCTAGATGTAATCTAAATTTAAAGTATGTGTTGCAAGTACAGCATTAAGAAACCAATATCTGAAAATTGATTCTGCCCAACATGTCCAACATATTAAGTTGTTTTTAAAAGTTGAATCTAATTAATGACTGATGAATAAGTCAAGTTATTTCACAGTATGCATGAGCACTTACCAGCAGTATTAAGGTGCAGCACACAAAAGGTTCCTCTCCTGTAATCTTCAAACTTGTGCATGAGGAAGAGGGGAACAGGACTGCTGCACCTTGACACTACTCGTTAGCTATCTGCTTTGATGATCAGTCACAAAATGTACATTTAAGTTTAGAATACATTTTCATTCATCAAACATGATTATATTGGACTTCATTGCATTGGGCCACCGCAAATAACATGAATCTTGTGTGTGGGGAGGCAGGGGCAATAGTTAGGGCTCAATTGGAACCAGCTGTGCGACACCATGACTAACTCACTAATAGAACCCATAACACCATAAATAACTGGAAACATGTCAACTGGAATGCTGGCAGCTGACATGAAAAGCTGTCCAAAACACCCCCCCATTAAAAACCATGATGACAAAACCTTCCCCTTTCCTGTAGCTCAAAACATACAACGAAAATCCCTACTGAGAGCAACGGAAACAAGTGGGATTTGATTTGGAAAAGGAGGCACGTGTAAGTCTCATGGATGCACACTATGCTGAAGTCATCTTTTATTTCTTTATTTTTTAATCTATTTTTTATTTATGGTTAACTGGTGACGTAGTGTTTAGTGGAAGATTGGCCGTAGAGCCCGTAGAAGTCGGGGTGCCTGTGTGTCTGCGAGGCGTCGATCCAGTCGCGCACGGACAGCCCGGGGGCGGGCGGGAGGGGGTGCGAGTACTCCTGGGAGCTCACAGTCCAGGGGAAGGAGCTGGACCTCGGGTAGGGTGGGTGGCCGCTGTGGTTTGACACGGAAGGCACTCCGGAGCAGTAGCAGTTGTCCACCGTGCACATCAGTATCTTGCGGCCCGCCCCGTACTGCGAGAGCACTGGCTGCTGGGAGGAGCCCCCGCTGGGGTAGTGCGGGGGGAACACGGAGCTGGAATGCACGGCCTGGGCGCCACTGCTGCCGAGTCCCACCATGTGTTGCGTGGAGCTGCAAGGCACCATGGCTTGTGTGGACTGGCCCTCCCCCGACGGGGAGCCCTGGCCCAGGTACTGCTTGCCCACCGCCCCCGAAGGAGGCTCCAGGAAGTTGCTGTTTTCCGGGAAGGCTGTGGAGTGCTTGCGTTTCTCTGCTCCAGAGCTGCTCAGGCTGCAAGGGTAGGTGGGAATGCTCTGAAGGAAGTGAGCTGGAGCACTAAAGGGGGCTGAGAGGAAAACAGAAGGGGAAAGCCGTGTCAGAGATTCACAAAACAAAGCGCCCCGAGATTCAACAGATCACTTCTAGTTTTAGCTGCTAGTGAAGAAACGAAGGCGCACTAGATCACGCTGCTCTCTTTCCAGGAATCAAACTGAGCCCTAGACCACACTGTGCTGCACAGCTAGTTCATTCACATTAATGAGTCAATAATGTGCCAGGACCATTCCTGACTCTGACTAGCCCAAATCTGGCCCAGAGTTTAGCTAACAGAAAGCACCTGGGGCACACTGTAAGGGGAATGGCACATCTATGGGAGTAGATAAACCCCAGAAACAGACTAGTCTAACGTTTCACCTTCCAGCATCTTGCGCAGATTCTTCTCTTTTTTAGAGATCTCAGAGAGGAAGAGTTTGGAGTTAAGGTGACCCACTTTGTAAGGAGGCAGTCCACTGCCTGTGCAGGTTTGGGTTCTGCCAGAAAGAGAAAAAACATCAAATTGGGTCACTGGTTTGGTTTCTTCAATAAATGTACTGATAGAAGATTTTTTATTTTCTTGCCTACCGCACTCTTCACCACACTGCCCCCTCCTACCTCCAATCCCTCATGTCTCCCTACCCCCCTCTCCGCTCCTCCTCTACTGGCCGACTGGTCATGCCCTCCCTCTACTCTCCATCCTGCCGTGCCCGCTCCTTCTCTTCCTTAGCCCCTCTGTGGTGGAACCAGCTACCGGAGAACTTCAGGACTGCTTTCCGTCGCCTCCTCAAGCCCCACCTGTTTAGATGCACTTGTAGATCTCTTGATCCTCCCCTCCTGCTCTGCACTGGACTTGCCTGACCTCAGCTCCACGTTACTGGACGCTCAGCTGATGCACTAACCTTGCACTACTATTATGTCATTGAAGATACAAATGGTCTTAATCCGAAATTATTACTTCTTATCATATTGTATTCTAGTAGCATTTGCACTTACTGTAACTACACTGTACTTAAATATTGTTCTTGCACTGTAACCTTGTACTACCCTATAACACCGGTAACTCGCCTTGGATAAAGCCATCTGCCAAATAAATAATAATAATAATAATAATAATAATAATAATAATAATAATAATAAGCTTACCTATCCATTAAGATTTTCACAGACTTTGTGTTCTAAAAAAAAAAAAAAAAAAAAAAAAAAAAAAGAGAAATAAGCAAATGTCATATGAACACTAAATGCAATTGTATTTCAGTTGTCATTTCAAAACAGTTTTTATTTTTTATAAAGTATGAAAACGGTTTCAAATGAAATCAAGAAAGAAACAGAAGCTGACCGTAGCACTTCTGCATCGAAGGAAATTCAAAAAGAAAAATCCCTGACACTTATGAGGAGAGCAGGATAGCTGCAGCAGTGTTTGCCAAAATAAAACTGCATACAGGACTATTGTCTTTAATAAAGGGTCTGCAGTGGAGCCAACAGAACTGTGTGTAGGTCTGGTGTCCTCACTGTGGATCCGCAGTGCGCAACATGACGGATTGGCAGGAGCACGTTTCGGAGGACTCGTGTTCCAGCCTCCGTTTCCCGAGTCGCCGGGGGGTTGCAGCGGTGAACCGGGATACAAATTACGATTGGGCATTCCAAATTGGGGAGAAAACCGGGGTAAAAAAAAACATTGGCGATGACTAAATTTAATAAATAAATAAATAAATAAATAAATAAATAAATAAATAAATAAAAATAAAAAGTAAAGGGTTTGTTTGCACACCTTCATGAAGTTGATGTCCTCAGTCTTGTCCAACACCACCTGCACAGAGCTCAGCAGTTTCTTGGCCTCCTGGCGCCGCTCGTTCAGCTGCAGGGCCTGAGAGGAGTTCTCCTCGCAGAATTTGGAGCGTGCCTTGTCCAGGATCTCCAGGGTCTTACCCAGGTCCTCCTCCAGGAGCTGCTGCATCTTCTGGTACTGCAGCCGCACCTCCTCCTTCAGCTGCTGCACCTTGTCCTGCAGGAGAGCAGGAGAGTTGGAGAGAGAGCGAGAGCACAGGCACCCCACAGGGACTGCCCTCCCTCTCAAACCAGCACACAGTATGAAGAGGCACGACTCTTCTATATCATGCATTAAGAACACAAGGAATGTTATTGAACAACAGCATATACTGTGTTCTCCTTGAACCCTCAACCACAACCCTGACCCTACAGCCTCGACCCTGACCCCTAACCCTACCCACAACCCCATCAGAGTTTACACGCAAGGCAGGAAATCTTTCAGTTCTGCTTCTGCAGCGTTCTAATTGTAACCCAAAAAAGCCTTTCACCAAAACCACTATAAATAAACAGCCAGATGGAATGTGTCACAACAGAAGCTTTCCTGCTTGCTTCTCTCTCACAAGCCAAATGAGAAAAGGAAATCTTCTTTTTAAAAGAACCAAAAGGGAAGCATGTGAGCCCTACCTCCACGAGCCTCTTATCAGACTCCAGCTTGTAGATCTGGTCTTCGATGTCCTGCTCCCTCTCCTCTACGCGGTCCTGCTGTTTCATTAACATTTGCTGTAAATGAGAAAAATGACATGCATCAAATCAACCAATCAACACACTCAGAGCGTGGTTCAGCCCTGCATCTCAAAGTATGTTAGGAGAAACTGCCCAAATAGAACGTACACAATGGCAAACTGTTTATTAATAAGCCAAATGCATTTTTATCTTCTCCATGTATTTTAAAAAAATATATACAATACTGTGCAAAAGTTTTAGGCAGGTGTGAAAAAATGCTGTAAAGAATGCTTTCAAAAATAGACATGTTAATAGAATATATTTATCAATTAACTAAATGCAAAGTGAGTGAACAGAAGAAAAATCTAATTCAAATCCATATTTGGTGTGACCACCCTTTGCCTTCAAAACAGCATCAATTCTTCTAGGTACACTTGCACAAAGTCAGGTATTTTGTAGGCATATAGTCAGGTGTATGATTAAACAATTATACCAAACAGGTGCTAATGATCATCAATTCAATATGTAGGTTGAAACACAATCATTAACTGAAACAAACAGCTGTGTAGGAGGAATAAAACTGGGTGAGGAACAGCCAAACTCAGCTAACAAGGTGAGGTTGCTGAAGACAGTTTACTGTCAAAAGTTATACACCAGGGCAAGACTGAGCACAGCAACAAGACACAAGGTAGTTATACTGCATCAGCAAGGTCTCTCCCAGGCAGAAATTTCAAGGCAGACAGGGGTTTCCAGATGTGCTGTCCAAGGTCTTTTGAAGAAGCACAAAGAAACAGGCAACGTTGAGGACCGTAGACGCAGTGGTCGGCCAAGGAAACTTACTGCAGCAGATGAAAGACACATCATGCTTACTTCCCTTCGCAATCGGAAGATGTCCAGCAGTGCCATCAGCTCAGAATTGGCAGAAAACAGTGGGACCCTGGTACACCCATCTACTGTCCGGAGAAGTCTGGTCAGAAGTGGCCTTCATGGAAGACTTGCGGCCAAAAAGCCATACCTCCGACGTGGAAACAAGGCCAAGCAACTCAACTGTGCACGAAAACACAGGAACTGGGGTGCAGAAAAATGGCAGCAGGTGCTCTGGACTGATGAGTCAAAATTTGAAATATTTGGCTGTAGCAGAAGGCAGTTTGTTCGCCGAAGGGCTGGAGAGCGGTACACGAATGAGTGTCTGCAGGCAACAGTGGAGGTTCCTTGCAAGTTTGGGGCTGCATTTCTGCAAATGGAGTTGGGGATTTGGTCAGAATTAATGGTCTCCTCAATGCTGAGAAGTACAGGCAGATACTTATCCATCATGCAATACCATCAGGGAGGCATCTGATTGGCCCCAAATTTATTCTGCCGCATGACAACGACCCCAAACATACAACGAAAGTCATTAAGAACTATCTTCAGCGTAAAGAAGAACACAGAGTCCTGGAAGTGATGGTATGGCCCCCACAGAGCCCTGATCTCAACATCATCGAGTCTGTCTGGGATTACATGAAGAGAGAGAAGCAACTGAGGCTGCCTAAATCCACAGAAGAACTGTGGTTAGTTCTCCAAGATGTTTGGGCCAACCTACCTGCCGAGTTCCTTCAAAAACTGTGTGCAAGTGCACCTAGAAGAATTGATGCTGTTTTGAAGGCAAAGGGTGGTCACACCAAATATTGATTTGATGTAGATTTTTCTTCTGTTCACTCACTTTGCATTTTGTTAATTGATAATTATAAACTATTAACATGTCTATTTTTGAAAGCATTCTTACTTTACAGCATTTTTTCACACCTGCCTAAAACTTTTGCACTGTACTGTATATCCTCTCTATTTTAGTGAAAATAAGGGATAACATATTCTACACGCTAATGCCTGAAATAAAATATTATTCAATACACTTTGTATTTATTTATTTTTGTTTGCTTGAACACCTCAGGATTTTCCAGCGGTCAGCAGTGGACCTGACCACTGGAAAATCCAGATGCCAACCTACTCCAACATCCTCATGGAGTTTAGAATTGACACAGGACACTCATCTGTGGGACATGCAAATCTCTCTACCTAGCGTTTAGTGGGTTAAACTAATATTCTAGGGGGGTTAACACTAACAGAAGCATGCTTCAGTCACAGAACAGCTCTCAGGCTGAGTCATGCAATCTGCTATTGCAAACAAGCAGGAGGCATTCAGCAGCTGCTCTGGGTAACAGCGCTGTGCCCCTGCCTGGCTCTGTCTGGAGGTGTGACACATTGGAAATCCGAAACGCATTCCTCTGAAGGAAATTCACACCAGTTACTAAGCAAACCTGACAACTCCTTTTTAAACATTGTCCCCAAGGAAAGCCCCTAGAAAATCTACAGAAAGAATTCAGGAACACAGATTAACCCCTTAAGGTACACAAAGAACTGAGTGGTTGTTTAAAACGGTTCCTTCTTACAAATACAAATATAGCGACTCAAGTATCACAAGGAAACTGACAATCTGGATGACCAGATCAAACCTGTCAGTAACTTTGTTTTGTGCACGTCATTGGAAAATGTTAGTGTCGATTTGCACCTTAAATACAGGACTGAGCTGAGCTTGAAGGCAGCGCCCCGTGGATTAAAGCCATGTACAGTATTGGATTATATTGGGTCCCTTGGGGCAGGCAGCTAAAAGTTACAGCCTGCTTACATGGGTTGGGCTATTTAGTAAGGACCTTTACTGCATCACACATGGTTGCATGCTGCCTGCTGTTTCATCACACTTCTCTTTAGCCAGGTCACATACCCTTCTCTAGATGACGCACCTGTACGGTCAAGGCCACTCCACTCCAGGTTTGACAGGAAACATGATGTATCATTAACACTTCAGGGTCCGGGTGGAGGTTTCATTGGTTCACTTAAACAATTTATAACAGGGTTTGAAACAAAGACCAGGACTGGAAGGGCCAGCGTTGCCCCCCAGCTACAGATCATTACTATACCCAGTTCATATGAAAGAGGGAGGTTCTTGTCAAAATGATATTCTTCCATGACATATAACTTACCCGAATATCGTTCCGGCGAACCTCCACATCGCAAACGGAGTGGCCGTGGTTCGCCCCACACCGAGAGAAGCAGCAGTACTGGCAAACAGCCACCTGCTCGGCTTCGCAATGGTACAGCCTGTAGGCGTCGTGCTGCGGGCAGCTCCAGGCCCGCACATCCTCGGCCTCCACTAACAAGTGCCCTGGGTTGGAAGAAGGCTGCTGTAGGTGCGTCTGAACGTGAGACTGGCAACACGGAGCGTTACAGCGGAGGCAAACTTTCTGGGCCGGCAGAGGCGGCCCTCGCCTACAGAAGATGCAATGTAAAACCGTTGGGGTTTTCTCCACGTTCAAGGCGTTGAATTTTTCCACAATGTTTGTCAGTTTTAGGTTTTTCTCCAAAGTGGGTTTCTGGTTGTAGGCGTGGTTGCATTCGGGGCAGCGGACCATACCAGTGTCTTTAGACCAGGCCTCGCTGATGCAGCCCCGGCAGAAATTGTGTTTGCAAGGCAGCTGAATCGGTTCCACAAATACGTGCAGGCAGATCGGGCAAATCAGCTCTTCTTCGAAGCAGTTTTTCCAGTTTTCCGCCATTTCAAATGTTTATTCGGGTTTTTTGGTTGTGTTTTGCATTAATGATTTACTTTACTCGAGTGGAATAACACAACCGACAGAATGAAAACAAATCCGCTGTCCCGTTGTAGCTGTGTTTTCACTTCACAGACGAGAGTGAAAATATATATATATATATATATATATATATATATATATATATATATATATATATATATATTTAAAAAAAAAGACCCCACACAGAAGGGTTAAAAACAACAAATTAACAAAACTGTAATTTTGTTTTAGAATTAACACAGTCGGTATGATTACTAAAAAACTCCAACTAAACCAAATAAATTTTAAAAAACCACTACGAATAAAAGCCCCTTATGGTTGAAAACAAACAAAATAAAATTCCATTAAAACCAAGTGAAGAAGGCCGCTTATTTATTTATTTAATTATTTATATATATATATATATCCAAATTATGAATAAAAAAATAGATGCTTTAAACCAACAACCATAAAAGCCTTTCTTGTGCAACAATAGTGGTTGTGCTTTTTAGTGTCCCTTCCTCAGACATTTAGGGTTCAGTGTCGAAGGAGCAATTATGGGTTCCCAAAATCCAAAAGGCTTTCTGTGTTGCAATAGCTAACCTGGAAGATTCTGGATTGAAATCCTAAAAGCTGTGACGGCGCATTGGTATACCGCCGGCTTGTGTAGATAAATAGATGAATATGAAACGTCAAACGACGGGCTTTCGTTTCTTTTTTGTTCCTTTACATAAAGAGGAGAAGACTAACCAATTTTCAAGATCAAATCCAAGCCCTAAAAAAACAAAAACAAAAAAACACTTTCTCTTTCCAACTGAACAAGTCGTGTAAATAAAACTGAAATGCGATCTGTAAAAAGTGGAATTTCTTATTTGGAAAAACAAACTCAGCCCCCTTTAAAACAGTAATGCATAAATATCTATGTCTGTATTCGCTACAAACGAATATAGGGAGAACTGTATGTATTGCCTGGCGTCACACAACTACGTATTTCTAGAATAATTGATTATTCGTACTGGACTGGGAACCAAAACATAGCTACAATTTACCCTGACAATTCCCAATATTATCAGCGTGATTATATATTACACCAGTATTAAATACACATCTGCTTACACACCATTATTTGTTTTATTTAGCTGTTTTTTTTTTATTCAGAAATAAGTAATTTTCTTAGGTTAAGTTTGTCCACTAAACATATCAATACTCGCTTAGCATTAATATTGTCGTATTGCATTTTAAATTTTACTTTGCAGCATAACTACAATTACAGGCTCGGTTGCCAGCAGCAACGACAGTACAGGGTTTTGGTAATAAATATCAGATCAAATAAAAACTCGAACTAGACACAAGGCCTCTGCCATTAAGCATTATTTTCAACATGTTTTAATATATATATCTATATAAAACATTTCGTTACAAATATAAATATATACAATATACTGATCGTAAGTAGAAGATCATTTATTATATATTTAATATTTAATTTATATTTTTTCCTATCCACCCCCTCAGCGTACAAAGGAATGTCAATCGCACACTCTAAAAAAAAAAACACGCTTCTTTCAAATATTTACCCAAAATATACATGCACATATATAGAGAGATTTAAAATATTGTAAAACATATACATTATTCACAAATTAAAACGTTATCAAACGTATTTTCACGGTGGGAGGAAATCTATTTTCGACTCACAAACCTCGATTTTTTTTTTTTTTTCAAAAACGCAATCGAATCCCCCCAGCAGTAATTTACAATTTTCGTCTTTCTCCCGTTTCAAAAATATATATCTTTAGATATTTCTATACGTTTCTTCCAAAGCGGCAGTAACCGCATTACTCGTGTTGCGTTGTATTGTTGTAAGCTATATAAAACACAAATATATTGGGATAACCCGTTTTTCTCTTAAAGGGGAACGCTCCGTTCGTCCTTGTTATCGCTTGCTGTCATCAGCCATTTTGTTTTCCTCTTTAAAACAAAAAAAGCGACGTCTATGTTTATTTTTTCAACCCCTTAAAAAAAAAAACTTTAGAAAAAGCTTCACAAATCCAACAGCGCTTGTAATTCCTTAAAACCAAAATAGTCCTTTGAATCCACGAAACTCCTTTTGATACACTCCTGTCTGTACTTGTAAAAATGACTTATGTTCTTTTATATATATATATATTATATATATTTATATATACATGTATATAATTTTCTTGCTTAAGCAATCTCGCTGCGAGGAGGAATGCAAGCACTGAGGCTGCGGACTCACTTCAGCTCACATTGACTCCCCCTGAGGATCACGTGATCCGTCACAGCATTGATACATTTACACGGGAGTGGTGGGGACTCGCCATTTAAAAGGGCAACTCTTAAAATGTTTGCTTTTATTTGTGATAGTGAGTCAATTGGATGTGTTGCCTGTATATATATATATATATATATATATATATATATATATATATATATATATATATATATATATATATATATGTATATGTGTGTATATATATATATATATGTATATATATATATATATGTATATATATATATATATATATATATATATGTATATGTGTGTATATATATATATATATATATATGTATATGTGTGTATATATATATATATATATATATATATATATATATATATATGTATATATATATATATATGTATATATATATATATATATACATATATATATATATATATATATATATATATATATATATATATATACAGCGGTGTCGGCGCTATGCTTTAGTACGAGAGGTCCCAGGTTCGCGCCCGCCCTCAGCATATGTGTGGATTGCCTCGCCCTGTGTGATGCACCTGCCTGTGTTAACCTATTTCGCTTTTAAATACCTACAACTGTGAAAAAAATGCAGTTACTGTATATGTCTGGTCTGCCCAGTATATCTGCAATGTAATGTATTTGGAAACCTAGATCCGTATTCTTTCCTTGTCGAGTACAATCTGTATTGTTAGTATACGCGTGTATGTACTGTATGCACTAACTCGCATGCACAAGCCCACTCTTCGTCTTGGAAGTGTTATTCATTATTCTTATTGCAGTAGCAGTAGTAATAGTAAGAGTGATATGCTTAGTACTGTATGTGTGTTAGTATGCGAACAGAGTACAGGGATAGGAGGCTGTGTGATACTGATAGGAATCTTTTATGTCTGCGATGATAAATGCTACTGTATTGTCTGCTTCAAACAGCTGGGAGGGAGGACTCCGATTTAAAAGGGCAACAACAGCTGCGGCCTGGAGTCAGGGAGCAAGCTGATGAACAACAATGAATACTACATAGCATGCGTGTAGAGGGGGTGGAATTTCAAAAGACCACCACACCTATACACAATGATACAGATTCATGAAAGAGGGGCTCGGAGATTTAAAAGGGCAATGCCACATACACCACAACTTACCCCTGTGAGAAGGGGGGTGATCCACTGCACGCAGCGCAGTGATATGATAGGGCACTGAGAGCTGTTTCACAGAGCTGCACACTGGATGTGCCTCCCATAGCACAGCGCTGTGTGCTGTTCCACAGTGATATGATAGGGCACTGAGAGCTGTTTCACAGAGCTGCACACTGGATGTGCCTCCCATAGCACAGCGCTGTGTGCTGTTCCACAGTGATATGATAGGGCACTGAGAGCTGTTTCACAGAGCTGCACACTGGATGTGCCTCCCATAGCACAGCGCTGTGTGCTGTTCCACAGTGATATGATAGGGCACTGAGAGCTGTTTCACAGAGCTGCACACTGGATGTGCCTCCCATAGCACAGCGCTGTGTGCTGTTCCACAGTGATATGATAGGGCACTGAGAGCTGTTTCACAGAGCTGCACACTGGATGTGCCTCCCATAGCACAGCGCTGTGTGCTGTTCCACAGTGATATGATAGAGCACTGAGAGCTGTTTCACAGAGCTGCACACTGGATGTGCCTCCCATAGCACAAGGCACAGAAATGTGTGCTAATGAGATCAAACACATGTGCTATCTGGGCCTGCATGGTGTCTGAGACGTGCCTTTTTGTTGATGGAATACATTCACTTCAGTGAAACGCAGCCCCCCCCTGGTGCTGGAAGCTCTGGGGTAGATAATGCTAACAGTGAAACGCAGCCCCTCCTGGTGCTGGAAGCTCGGGGGTAGATAATGCTAACAGTGAAACGCAGCCCCTCCTGGTCCTGGAAGCTCGGGGTAGATAATGCTAACAGTGAAACGCAGCCCCTCCTGGTCCTGGAAGCTCGGGGGTAGATAATGCTAACAGTGAAACGCAGCCCCTCCTGGTCCTGGAAGCTCGGGGGTAGATAATGCTAACAGTGAAACGCAGACCCTCCTGGTCCTGGAAGCTCGGGGGTAGATAATGCTAACAGTGAAACGCAGCCCCTCCTGGTGCTGGAAGCTCGGGGGTAGATAATGCTAACAGTGAAACGCAGCGCCTCCTGGTGCTGGAAGCTCTGGGGTAGATAATGCTAACAGTGAAACGCAGCCCCTCCTCGTGCTGGAAGCTCTGGGGTAGATAATGCTAACAGTCTGGGAGGGAAAATGCAGCAAAACAATGTATTTCTGTAGATTAGCCTGACGTTTCCCAGCATGGCTTTACACATCCAGGTCCAGTGTGGTACTGCCCCCTCCTCTCTCAGATTAGCCTGCCTTGTTATAGATTCTGTCAGGAGCATGGTGTTACACATCCAGGTCCAGTGTGGTACTGCCCCCTCCTCTCTCAGATTAGCCTGCCTTGTTATAGATTCTGTCAGGAGCATGGCTTTACACATCCAGATCCAGTGTGGCACTGCCCCCTCCTCTCTCAGATTAGCCTGGTTTATTATAGATTCTGTCAGGAGCATGGCTTTACACATCCAGGTCCAGTGTGGTACTGCCCCCTCCTCTCTCAGATTAGCCTGGCTTGTTATAGATTCTGTCAGGAGCATGGTGTTACACATCCAGATCCAGTGTGGCACTGCCCCCTCCTCTCTCAGATTAGCCTGGCTTGTTATAGATTCTGTCAGGAGCATGGTGTTACACATCCAGGTCCAGTGTGGTACTGCCCCCTCCTCTCAGATTAGCCTGGCTTGTTATTGATTCTGTCAGGAGCATGGCTTTACACATCCAGTTCCAGTGTGGTACTGCCCCCTCCTCTCTCAGATTAGCCTGCCTTGTTATAGATTCTGTCAGGAGCATGGTGTTACACATCCAGGTCCAGTGTGGTACAGCCCCCTCTCACCTGCCCCCTCCTCTCTTCCTCACACACAATTCCCTTTCACATTTCCCTGTCATGTTCTGAATGAGCTCTGGGCTGTTGGAGAACTGTCATTAAGATCACAGCATGGCAAGACTTCCCAGGCTCCTGACTGGGAGGAGCAAAGACAGGGAGGGGGTGGTGTGGTTAATACACAAACCTTCACCCCAGGAGGCCTGCAGTTTAATCCAGTTTAGGCCACAAGTGACATGATTCAAACTAGTCCCCGGTGGACAAATCACAAAGGCATCATGCAATTCACTGGGATTTACAAGACTAATGACAGTGTGTGTGTAATGTGACAGTCTGTGCTCTCCTCTTTAAAAACATGCTAAATATTTTAACGTCTCACAAGTAGAATAGTCCCCCAAGATGTTCTACTTTTTCTAGGAAAGCAGTACTGGGGATGGGAAGTTTGTTCTCAGATGACTTCACTCAGAGACTACTCCCTCACTAAATATCTTAGTATCCCTGAGCAGATCATTGTTTCCTCTTTACAAGTATGCTAAGGTATTATTAACTCTTGTCAGAAGAGGCTGGTTTTTAGAGCAAGGGTGAATGAAACTTTAGATTTGGTGGTAAGGGAAATCTGTCAAGAGGGGGAGGCGAGATGATTCATTGCATTGAAAGGAGTGCTGGAGGAGAAGAATGAAAGATGGGGGGATATTGTGAGAGAAACAAGGATCGGGAGAGAGAGGGGCCAGAGTAAGAGCAAATAAGAAGAAGAAAATAAAAACCAGTACTTTGGCTGTTGTGCCCCTTTAAGACACTGTGCTGCCCACACTAGTCCTGCACATCCTCAAACAATTACACAACCCAAACCAACAAGTCAAGTCATTTTGAAATGAGATAATAATAATTCTGGGAACTGCAACTCCAGTTTACAGCCTCATTAGTCTTCAATGACACCATCGTTCTAAAACAAGTAAAAGTAAATTAAAGATTACACTTTTGAGGGCCCTGGTGTTGGAAGTGACTCACTTTCTGTTTCAGCGTTCAAAATCAGTTGACTTAATCACGGGGGGGGGGGGGGGGGGGGGGGGGGAGTACATTTCAGTCGTCCCAAATAAGGAAGTCCTGTTACTTTTCTCTAAAAGGGAGGATGATGAGTAAAGATTTACAGTAACTTGCGTCACATTCCCACTCCCTTCTGGCATTTTCAAACCTAGAGAATGAATGTGCTGCTGCAGTGGAACATAAGAACATAAGAAAGTTTACAAACGAGAGGAGGCCATTCGGCCCATCTTGCTCGTTTGGTTGTTAGTAGCTTATTGATCCCAGAATCTCATCAAGCAGCTTCTTGAAGGATCCCAGGGTGTCAGCTTCAACAACATTACTGTGGAGTTGGTTCCAGACTCTCACAATTCTGTGTGTAAAAAAGTGCCTCCTATTTTCTGTTCTAATGCCCCTTTATCTAATCTCCATTTGTGACCCCTGGTCCTTGTTTCTTTTTTTCAGGTTGAAAAAGTCCCCTGGGTCGACATTGTCTATACCCTTTAGAATTTTGAATGCTTGAATCAGATCACCGCGTAGTCTTCTTTGTTCAAGACTGAATAGATTCAATTCTTTTAGCCTGTCTGCATACGACATGCCTTTTAAACCCAGAATAATTCTGGTCGCTCTTCTTTGCACTCTTTCTAGAGCAGCAATATCCTTTTTGTAGCGAGGTGACCAGAACTGAACACAATATTGTAGATGAGGTCTTACTAATGCATTGTAAAGTTTTAACATTACTTCCCTTGATTTAAATTCAACACTTTTCACTATATATCCGAGCATTTTGTTGGCCTTTCTTTATAGCTTCCCCACATTGTCCAGATGAGTCAACATAAACTCCTAGGTCTTTTTCATAGATTCCTTCTTCAATTTCAGTATCTCCCACATAATATTTATAATGCACATTTTTATTGCCTGCGTGCAGTACCTTACACTTTTCTCTATTAAATTTCATTTGCCATGTGTCTGCCCAGTTCTGAATGCTGTCTAGATCATTTTGAATGACCTTTGCTGCTGCAATGGTGTTTGCCACTCCTCCTATTTTTGTGTCATCTGCAAATTTAACGAGTTTGCTTACTATACCAGAATCTAAATCATTAATGTAGATTAGGAATAGCAAAGGACCTAATACTGATCCCTCTGGTACACCACTGGTTACCTCGCTCCATTTTGAAGTTTCTCCCCTAATCAGTACTTTCTGTTTTCTACATGTTAACCACTCCCTAATCCATGTGCATGCATTTCCTTGAATCCCTACTGCGTTCAGTTTGAGAATTAATCTTTTATGTGGGAGTTTGTCAAAAGCTTTCTGGAAATCTAAATAAACCATGTCATATGCTTTGCAATTATCCATTGTCTGTTGCATCCTCAAAAAAATCAAGCAGGTTAGTTAGACACGATCTCCCTTTCCTAAAACCATGCTGACTGTCTCCCAGGATTCTGTTACCATATAGGTAATTTTCTATTTTGGATCTTATTATAGTTTCCTACATATAATTGAAGTCAGTCTTATTGGTCTGTAGTTACCTGGTTCGGTTTTGTCTCCCTTTTTGTGGATCGGTATTACGTTTGCAATTCTCCAGTCTGTCGGTACAACCCGTGTCAAGAGACTGTTGCATGATCTTGGTTAACGGTTTGTAAATAACTTCTTTCATTTCTTTGAGTAATATTGGGAGGATCTCATCCGGCCCAGGGGATTTGTTTATTTTAAGAGCCCCTAGTCCCTTTGACACTATGCTAGAGTTATTTAAAACTGGATAGGAACAGGTCAACATGTGGGGCATGTTGTCTGTGTCCTCCTTTGTAAAAACCTGTGAAAAGTAATCATTTAATATATTTGCTATTTTTTTTTCTTCATCTATGATTTTGCCATTTGTATCTCTTACGCATTGAACCTCCTCTTTGAATATTCTCTTGCTGTTTTAATATTGGAAAAACATTTTGGAATTGGTTTTAGCCCCCTTAGCAATGTTCATTTCTGTCTCCCTCTTGGCCTTTCTAACTTCCTTTTTGACTTGTGTTTGCAGTTCCAAGTACTCTTTCTGTGTACTTTGTTTTTGGTCCCTTTAAACACTCTGTAAAGTGCCTTTTTTCTCTGAAGATTTTTTTTAATTGCTCTATTAAACCATTTTGGCAATTTTCTTTGATTTCAATTTGTCTACTTTTGGGATGTAATTGTTTTGTGCCTCTAGTACTACATTTTTAAAAAAACAGCCCTCCTTTTTCTGTGGATGTTTTCTTTATTTCACTCCAATCTATTTCTGTTAGTCTCTGTTTCATTCCTTCATAGTTTGCTTTTCTAAAATTGTAAACCTTAGCTTTAGACATTACTTTTTGGGTTTTAAAATGCAGTTCAAATAAGACCATGTTGAGGTCTGAGTTTGCCAATGGTCCTCTAACCTCTGTTTTAGTTATTCTGTCTTCTTTATTTGAAAAGACTAAATCAAGGAATGCCTCCCCTCTAGTCGGTGCTTTGACAAATTGCGTTAGGAAGCAGTCATTTGTCATTTCCCATTTTATATGGGGGAAGTTGAAATCCCCCATTAATATGGCTTCTCTTTTGCTGCATGCATTTCTAATGTCATTGTATAACAGATTATTTTGCTGTGTCTAAATTTGGTGGTCTATAACATATTATTATGCCCTTTGAATTTTTGTCAATTATTCTGACCCATATTGATTCTGCAGTGTTCTTTTTCTTCCAAATTTAACACTTCAAGACTATTTTTGATGTATAGCACTACCCTTATCAATGACTAATCCAGGTCTTCTGAAATATATATATCTGGAATATGAGCACACAGTTGCAATGGCACACACAAGCACCCCTGTTACATCTATTGATTGTTTTAACATGTCGCTGGACATCAATGCACTGGGACTGTAATTGCATATGAATTCAATACATCTTTACGACACGTAAGATCAATACTGGGAATGCATTTCATTGCGTTGTGTTTGGATTCTGTGCCAGTGTTGTCATGCGTCTGTCTCTGGATGGGAGTTTAGAATGATGGAGAGAACTTGCTCTGGTTCTTTGTTGTGTTGGGGTGCCGCTCCACCACTTTTTATCCAGCTATAGCCTCAGACATGAACTGTTCAATCTTTCAGTTTTCACCTTATTTATGCTGGATCACAGCTGATAGGACTGTGACCCTAATTCATTGTGTCTACTGTTAACACTCATAAACACCAGTGTACATAAAGCACTTTATTTAATATACACTAAAAAAGAACAATTGCTGCTTTTTCTTGTTACTCTCAAATGAGGGCATTTGAATTTTGTATACAAGCTGACCCGGAAGAGGCTACCTTTTGTAAACACATTGGATTGTAAATTAGTTTGGATTTCTTTTGAAAAAGTCCAAAACCATTGTAAATGTATTATATTTCAAGTACCTGATTTAACTGCCATATGAGTTAGTGTGTGTGTGTGTAAAGAGACAGAGATATAGTATATAGCCTACTTCACATGTTAGTAAACATGAGTTAATACGTGTATTTAATTTAATAAACAAACAGAACATGCACTGAAGGGTAACTGTTTATAATATACCATTATTGATTTTAGGACAGGTACAGTACTTTTGGTTTGCCACTACACCCCCGTGTGGAGACGTCAGGTTGGTTATGGATGGCAGTGTGTGTACCCCAGTGGTTGCAACAGATCACTCAGCCACCTTGTGCGTCAGTCCAGCTGTATAAGCGCTAAGTGCAGATTCACACACAGTCACATTAGAGCCCATGAGAACAGCTTGACATCTCCTGCCTCTAAACTGGGTTAGTTAAAAGATTATCCTGAGCTAGAGTGCTGGCTCCTTGCTTCTCCTGAATAGGGTTGTGACGCACTAACTTCAAGTCACCCTCCCTCCCCTCCTCCACAAGCTCTCAGGAATCTGGCTAGGCTGCACACAAACACATGCTTGCTTGCTTTGTAACGATGGCTCCGTTTCTACATGTTTCCAGCAGCTTCCATATATGAATGCTTTAATATACTGTCTTAAGGATGGCAGATGCAATCCCTAAATTACTGGACTCTTGTGTTACGCATACTCATTTGAATGTCCTTTCATGTACGTGTCTCATCACTGTGTTTAACTTACTGTGCGTTATTGAAGGTACGTTTCTTTAACCCATTCAGAACCAAAAAAATCACAACACAAGCCATGTTCACGTAATCCGATACATTTCAGAGACTTACCGTTTGTGCTTAACAAAATTAAAATTTTACCAATACAAGACAATTAAAATAGGTACATTCCAGTTAATAAATGCTCCAAAAGAAAATGATGAAGTAGCCTGTCCTCAAATGAGGACAATGGCACTTAATGAGTTTATCAGTCTGCAAAAGCAAAGGTAAAGATATCTTACCTTGCGGAATACACCTCCAAAAAGGACTTGTGTTTACCTGAACATATCACAATGTATTTTAAAAGGTGGGTCTGGTAACTGTGTTCCTAACAATTCTGTTTAGATTTTTTACTGCCCCTGCCTTTATCTGGTACATGTCCAATAGTCCTACAGAAAGCAGACCTTCATATCTCTGAAGCAGTGCTGGCTCAGTAATGGGAAGCAGGTCCTCCCAGGAATAAGAGGTGCAGCAGGAAGGGTGTTGGCAGCACAGCACAGCGCTGCCCTCCCAGCTGCCACAGTATTACAGCATTAGGGACACTTTGCTGTTAAATTCCTGCTGGTCTTGGACAGCAGGCTGCAGCAATAGAATGCAATCTTGTATTTTTCAGTTTACGCAGTTTTTTATCACATACAGTAAATGCATGCTGCCCCATGGAGTTGATTTTCCTGTGAGGGTGTGTCTGGCTGGCAAGCGAGATCAAAGACTAAAGAGGCGCGACTGACAGAGCTTTATATGCCCCGGGGCTATTTTGAAACCGGAAAGCCTGCTTTTCAGAAAAAAAAAAAACACTGCACACAGTTTCACTGATAACCCTTAAAATAATCTCACCTCCACATTACTTAACTGTTGTATTAAAACAATAGAATTAAAAGAAATCTCCTTTGGGGTATTAAAGTTGAAGAATACATTTCTGGGGAAGATGGGACTTTGAACACTGATTCTGAATGCAATTATTTGCTGTTTAATCATGTGGAAATCAATAGAGAAATACAATATCTAGCTTTTCTGTGCATTATGTAGAGATCTCCATACACCGGTTGCAGACTCAGAAGAAAAAATAAAAAAGGTACAAAAAAGTACATCTTGACAATTCTAACACAAAGAAACAGAACTTTCTGTAAATAGTTTTAATGCACTTGAAGATTACAGAAAGACAGTTTAGTGATTCACAAAAAGGATATTAAAAAAGGAAATGTGCACTAAAATATACTGTAACATTTTTTACATTATAATCTACGATATAAAAAAAATCTCTGCTAATGAAGAACACCTTCTTGCACTGCTGATAAGTAAGCAGAAGTCATAGAATCAACGATTAACTTTGTTTGAAGCGTTTCTTTCAGTTGGCAGAGACACACAGTGTTAAGCGTTGCGTTCATTCCAATTGGAAAGTGTTTATACACTGACCAGTAGAAGTAACACACTGTGTATCGAGGACAAGTCGCTTACTGTGGGGAACGAGCGCTCTGTTTAAGACCTTCATTAAAAACAGATTTGCTCTAAAAGGTCACACTACTCTGAATAAAACACCAGTCAATACCCACGTGAAAACGGCAGGGAATTTAAAAATGCACACGCTGGACCAGCACCTCTGGTTACTCATCGATCTTAACCTCAAGACGACAGAATGGAGTTTCCACTTTCTGCCACTTCTTTAAACCTTCACTACGCTGCACCAGGATAACGGCGTGCATTCTTATGCTGCTGGGAAGCACAGGATTTATTACAGAAGAGAGACATTAACAGTCGAGCTACAGAGACTGTTACTGGTCAGCATGTACATTTATGAGTGTGGTTATTCGTATACCAATTGTATTGATCATTTTGAAAATAAAAGGACACTAAAAATTCAGCATACTTAAAAATAAGATTACAAAAAACAAAGAGTCAGGTTTCAAACTGATTCTAATACAAAATAAGTTACCTGCCAATGGAACATATATCTTTGGCATGATCGTAATCAATTAAAAAAAAAATTAATAGAAAAAAAAAAAAAAAAAAGATACAAACAATGGAAACAGAGTAGTTGGCCTGTACTTCAGTCAAATAGTTACAATACAAACACTACCACCACACTGATTAATGTGCAACTTGTTTCTTTTGTAACTGAGTGATGGAAACCTGATCCATGGATTTAGCAAGGGTCCTTTTCTTTTTCAACAGTTTGAGGTTTGGTTTGATCAACGCATACCTTGATAAGCCACAGCTGGATCGGTCAAATGCTCTAAAATATACTCCAGCTGTGGCTGATCCTGGCAGGGTTTAGGTTGATCAAACCAACCAAACAGCGTTCCTGGTCCCATCACAGGTCTGGACAGACCGCAACACGGACAACTCCTGGAATTTCTGTTAAACTGTTCCTCAGTCTAGCTCCCCATAGACTAAACTGAGTCGAGCACAAAGCGGTGTTTGTATAGTACAGGGTATTCATTCACTCACTCTCACACACACACACACACACACACACACCTGCTGAAATGTTGTGGAATCGAGACAGGATGGAGTGGAAGGGCACTTAGACAAACAGCACCTCACCCAGTCTGGGCAGGCCAACGTTTCCAGATGCAGGTCAGGGGTTGTTTCCACATCTCTACTCTGTTTTTCATTGAGCTTAGCTTCACTGCAGCAGTGGAGTCAGGGTGTACTTCTCTCTGAGACCCGTCGCGTGGTCTCTCCTGCGCTACTGCAGAGGGCTGTCAAACACAGAGTCTGGCAAGATGGAGATCTTCAGCTTCTTCTCCGGCCAGCTATACTCCTTGGGTAGCTTAGGCTTTAGAAACAAATTAAAATAAAAACAGTTGAATAGTTTAAAGGGAATTGTCAAGCTCTTTGCATACAGGAATTATTTTATTTTACTTGAAGTTGTAGAGATGGGCATTGAAATATGATTCATCTACTGTTGTGTGACCACCCAGGACCACTGTAGAAACTAGCAATCCAATTGCTTCCACAATGATAATAATAATAATAATAATAATAATAAATATAATAATAATCTTACTACTTCTTGTGCTGTTAGGTCCTCTAGATCTTCAAGCATTCTTTCTACAAACTCCTCGGTCAGTAATATCTACAGGAGAAAACACAGTAAAAAAAACTCAAGGAACCAGATTAAACCAAAAATGACCAGTGGATCCTGGTACGTCAAACAAAAGCAACACAAACACATTAAAAGGATGGTAGGGAAGGTAGTTACTATTTAAAACACACACAAAGATTCCTTACACATTCGAACAGTAACTGAATACACCCGCTAGTGAAATTCTATAGGCTTCTTTACTGCCTTTTAGACAAACTGCTCAGGGCTGTGCAGGACTCCAATTAAAATCTATCGTTAACAGAAGGACTTCACTGCAAGGTCTGATACACTTGGAAGATACAGAAATGCTTAAAATATTTTATTTAAAATTTCACCTGCATAACCTGTACTACTTAAATTACCATAAAAGTGCTTTTACAGCCCAGTACCCCAAAGTTTACCAGAAGGCTTATTCCTATGGGGGACAAAAACAGAAATTCTGAAGGGGTTTTACAGCAATTTTCTTGAAACAGACACCACCCCCCTCAACCTATTATTTTAATACACAAAGTGGAATGGTAGCTTCACACAGTGTATTACAAAGCGGTTGTTCCAATGTAAGAACATTTGTTAAAATGTTTGTTTTGTTCCGTGTTTCTTATGCAAGCCTGGCTTCTCGAATTAGCGGCATGCTTCTTCAAGTGGGAGTTCTGTCTGCAGCACTGTGTGTGATATACCTCACAGATCAGACAGGAGCAAAGAAAAGATGAACAACTTCCACAGAACAGTGAATGCACGACTGGATTCAGCTTTAACAAAACCACAAAGAAACATCAGAACCCCCTTAAGAATCTTCTGTTACTCTTTCCCACAACCCAGATTTAATGTCACCCCCAATGCAAAGTGTTGGTTTGTGGACGGCCTGCCTGCCCACCTGTAGCCACGGTCCGTGAGCAGCATACGGATGTTCCTCAGTCGCAAAGGCTCCTTCCACTCCTGTTGATACAAATGTGATGGCAGTGTCACCTGTAATACTTTTGTATGTGAAGTGTCTTCCGTGGAGCAGCCGGCCCCTAAGATAACAAAGAGAAGGTTATCAAGCAACATGTCAAAAAAACAGGACTGCTCAGAACATCGCTGACAGCAGGTGTAGACTGGGATACAAGCTGTAGAAGCTACATTGTTATAAAAGGGAGTTTCTTTGAGACACATAATCTCATCTGTCTAATAGTCTCTTATTCTCAATGATCTGCTCCAGGTGGAAGGAACACCTTTTGATCACACGGCCTTGCCCCACATTCTTACTTCAGGCACAGTGGAATAAGCGTCCCAGACTCCTGGTTGAACTGGAGGTGGACACTCTCCAGCTGTCTGGTGCGGACCAGCTCATGAGGGACAATGGCTGCAGAGCTTTCACTTTCCAGACTGTCTTTACGGCTCCTATGCAGTGAAACAAAAAGCTGACTGTGAGAGACAGAGAATACAACCAAGTGGAAATAAAAAAGCAATAATTAAAAACAACTGTTAACTATAGTAGCACAAAAAAAAAAAAAAAAAAATAGAAATAAATCAATCAATCAATCAATAAAATAGTTCTATTTATGGATTTCATAGGAGTATGTTTTCTCTCACTAGTATAGTAAATGCACTTACTTAGATATTGTTTGCATGTTCATATCCTGGCATTGAACTGTGCTGAGTTTATTTATGGCCAACTTTCCCCATTTTAGCACCTTCCATTAAATTTTCCAAGCTTTCAGAATGGTTTTCTCACTTAAAACATTTGACTATGGATCCTGCTAACCAGCTATGCTAAAGGATTTGGTCTGATGCACAAGGAGGTCAGCTGGGTCTGTAACAGCAAAGCTACAATGTCAGTGTCTTGGGTTGCTCTGTACTAACCAGCACTGCAAACTGCAAACTGCTTCCTGAGCAGCGACTTCAGCTGGGAAACGAAAGAGAAAACAAGCTGCCACAGAGCTGCTCGCATTCATTTTTCTACAGTGTTCAAGTCATCCTGCTTCTCCCTGCCCAAAAAACCCCACTGAAGAGCCCTCAGGCCTCCCTGTTTCAACACTGACTCACTGCGCTGAGACGGTGGGTGTTTACACTGGCATTCCTCACGAGGGTGCCCACGACTGCTTATGGAAACACATTTAAAACACTAAAACGACTATTAAAAGCATGTAACTCCAGCGAGCTTGATGGCCATTTTTTTTTCAACTTTTCGAAACCCCTTCTCATTAGCTATTTCCACCTTAATCAGTCACACGGTTGATAAAACCCAATCCCAGGAAGTTAACAAGTATCAGTGGGATGAGGAAATGGAGTGCATCGACTGACCGTCACGATCACTAATGCTCTAAAGAGGTTTCGCCCAGAGACCTTCAAACAGAAACCAATCCACACAAGACAGAGAGCCAGGGCAATCCACAACAATCCAGCCACAACAGGAGCACTTAAAATGGTTTCCAGAGCACTGCTCCACTCATGACTGATACTAATGTAGCAGTCTAAATGTCAAACAACGCACTGCCCTGCTATAACTTTCTACTACTAAAACAAACAAAAGATCTTTGAGTAAAAATGCAAGCCCCCAATACACAAGGACAGTTACCTTTTACTGAGCCTTCAGCAAAGCACAGGATTGTACTGGACTGTTCTACATAGTTTGGCATGTAACCTCCTTGTGCTTCAGTCTTAGCAACAACTTTCAAGAGACAAACTGAGAATACAACCAAAACAAATAGGACTCAAACCCACAGACCCCCAACCCTGTTCCTAATTATATTTAATAATATATATATATATATATATATATATATATATATATTATATATTATATATATATATATATATTATATATATATATATATATATATATATATATATATATATATATATATATATATATATATATATATATATATATATATTACACACTAAAATTCATTATTAGTCTGTCCGTGCACCAGGAAGGACACGATGTTCATTAAACACCCTAGTTAAAGAATGCTTTGGCTGTGTGTCTCGTGTTGCCCCCCCTCCCATATCTTGCTCTTACCTTGAAGTCTGCTGGCTCTGCAAATGGCCCACTGATTGTCTATGGAGAAATTAGGGGGAAGATTTGTAGCACAGTAGTGAAAACAGATAACAGTTTTAGCATAGTGCCTACATTGGTATTTGGGACAGCCCAGTAAGGATGCTGGGACTGTGCAGTTGGGAAAATCCTGGCGTTGCCAAACCAAACCCCAAAACCCACCCACCTCAGAGTTCTAATGTAGATGGGATGAAAAAAAAAAGAGCCATTTTGAATATCAATGTGATTTTGAATTAACTGCACATCATTCAATGTGTGAATAAAATAAATAAAAAAACAAGTTAAACCCACCCTACAGACAGGCTGTAGAACGATTACTATTCTATAGTGACTTCTTTCAGAAGGTTTCCCTGAGGGGGCATTATAAGCCAGTTTTACCTGAATGTTTGAATATAATAAATGACATTGAAGAAGACTCCTGTATTGAATCTTGTTTGTGCAGCTGTTTTCTGATTAGAGGAAAAACAAATCCTGTAACAACTCAGGAGGGGGCGCTGCTGAGCAACCTACAGTCCCACTGACAGGGGAGGAGTGAAAAGACAGGAACATGCAGACTCAGCACTGTCTGCCTGTGCTGGAAAGGGCTGATTATCTCCTGTACTTAATTAAATCAATTATGAGCAAGGCATGTGCATGGGTGTGCCCCTGCTTTCACAGCTGGCTCTGTAGGTCAAAGCATGGCTGCGTTGGGACTCAAACACTGGCTCCTACAACTGAATTACTTGTGACTAAGGCACAAGGGGCTACAATTACCCACCCATCCTTGGGGAGTTGAGAAACCACACCTTCCTCTATAGCAACCACACAAATACAAACCAGGAGAATTGAACAATGTAATTAATGCCAGTTCTAGGAAACAGTCAGTTCCCCCACAGGAGATCCATATAAAACCTTTCCTTGTGCAACACTGTTTATTACAATAGACTCAACAATGTCCCAGGAATGGAGAGGCAAACACACCTACTTCCAGGAAATCTAGCAGCTGCTGCAGAAAGACAATTGGGTTTGAAGAGCCCCATGAAGGGGATACAAATAAAAATAAATGAGGGGAAAATTGGCCATAACTACTATATTTAGTGAGGAGAGAGAGTGAGCGAGAGAGAGAGAGAGAGAGAGAGAGAGAGACACACACACACACACACTTACTGGGGCCGGTCATGACTCTGTCTTTGTCCACTGATCGGTGGTAAAACTGGTTTGTTGTTAATTTCTAGTCCCCTTCGCAAGGCCTCTCGGATCTGTTCCGTATCTGAAGAAAATTGATTTGAGAACATCTCTAAATCATCCTATCAAAATTTCTAGTTTATTAAATAATGATTCAGTGAATATCTCTTCAAATGCAACACAAGCATCCATGCCACATGCATGCATGTCAGTAATACCCATTTCCCTTGCAGGCCTGTAAATCTCTTTTTCCTGCTTCAGAAATCCAGCCCCCTCCCCCCGTCCCTCACCTTTGTCAGACAGGCGGCGAGGCTGGGAGCCCACGCAGATACTCCTGCTGTCATCCTCATCATCTGGAGGCCTGCTCAGATCTTCCCAGGCACACTTTGCACTCACACCACTCAGGTTAGAGCCATCCGTCTCGATCCCTTTATCCACTCTCTCCTGCTAAAAAGAGAACAACTCAAACATAGGACCCCAGACCAGCACAGGCTGCAGCAGGCTGGGTGTGGAGGGGGTGGTGGGGTAGGGTAGGTCAGTGGCTGGAGTGATAAGGTGCACTGCAGCTGCAACCTCCATAGACTGTGAATGTCTGAGGGCAGCCTAACAAACACACACTGTCAACATCCCGGTCTGTACGCACGCGATGACACCTCAGCAGTGAAGTCAATTCTTTTGTCTTAAAAAGCACAGTGTGCGCGTCATAAAAAAATAACCATGCCTCTGAAAACTATTGATTGTTTGAAAAAAGGATTTTTGTCTCGTTTTTTGGCTTGTTCAGCAACCATGCGGTAAAGCAAAATTGATTAAAGAAAAAAAAAAAAAAAACTTGAGGATCTGATGAACTTTTCATGTTGGGATGATTTGGAATAAAAGCTTTCTTGCATGTTAGATTAAGATTTGGTGCACTTTGAAACGATTCATATCAGATTGATTTTGAATAAATGTTCAGCTTCAATTTGGGATTTTTGCTTTTTGTACTGCGTTTTAATTCTTTAACAAATAGGATAAAGCAAAGGCAGAATACTGCAGACATGAGAAACGGGTACATGTAATTCTGCTTTTATTCCCAATCTCATCTCATTAACTTACTCCAACAGTTTACTCCATTCATTTTGATTGTCCTTTCACTATAATGAAGCCCTCGATAGAACAAACAAAAGGCTTGGACCCCAACAGGTTCATTATAGCGAGGGTGTACTGTAGCTGGGAGAGGCCATTTTGACAGAACTCCGTCTACAGACAGAAAACTTTCACCCATGCATTTATTAAAAGAAACAACACCTGTTTGATGTGCACCTTTAAGAAAAGAGAAACATTAATTTAACTACCTGCAGGTGGCACTCCAGGCCTTCTCTAACTATTTTGCATTTAATATCCAAGGCCTTACTTGTAGGTGTGGATCAATTTCAAATATGGTCTCCCCTCTTCTCATGTCAGTGATTAACCAAGGGCCTCCAGCACTACACATGCAAAAACAAAAGGAAGCTTTATTATTTTCTTCAGATTCAATTTAGTTGCTACTTTTCCTATCTGATGATGCATTTCAGTGTGCAAGGCTGCCACCTTCAAACATCCAAGTTTAGTACAGTGTTTAGAAAATCCAGAATCTAAAAACATTGAGCAGCTGACAACTCAGAATCATTCGTCTGGTTTTGTTAATCTTCTAAACTGCAATAGTACTAATCGAATGCTGTACGGGCCATTACACAGCAGCCCAGTCTTGTTCCAGCTCCATTCACATATATTTAGACAATGAACTACAGCCTCGATGCACCAAATCCGTCAGTTTCTGCAGCATGTCAATTTCTATCACCATTACTAATTTAAGCGCGGTGAAAAGCACACAAAGACAATATCACACAGACTTCACAAGCTTGGACCCAGACCTGGGGACACTTACACATGGACAGTGCGTAACAAATCAAGGATTCCTTGCCCGTTCCATTGCTGGGCAGCCTGGAGCTCCTCTGTACAAACACCCACAATCTATGGGGGAGGAGAATTGTTTTCTTTTAAAAAGGCACAAGTAAAAAGTTGATACAGTTTTTATAGGCAGAACAGGAGGATGGATCTGACTTTCTGAAGGTCACAATGTAGGAGTCCTAACATCAACATGTATTAAAAAGAGAAGAGTGAACAATGTATAAATATGAAATACTTCAGTATGATGCACACAGCCTGCCCCCTCCCCTCCTTGGCTTACTCAACAGTAAGAATGGTACACTATGCCACACATTGCCCTTGCAGAGTATTACCTGCAGGAATGTTAACAGTCCAAAGGGTGTTTGCACTGGCTGTAACTGGGGGTCCTCAGTCAGCAGCATGTGTTGGATACGGGATTCACTGTTATCTAAAGGACTGTGCCACGAAACATGATCCCCGCTGCAGAACGTGTTTTCTGGGAAACAAAAAAAAAAACAATTAAAATAAAACCTTCGCTTTCCTACTTCCTCTGAGGAGACGTGATCAGCAAGCAAAGACTGCAGCTCAGTAAATCCACGTCTGTGATTTAAAACATTTATTTACATGGAGCGCATCCGCAGCCCATTTTGAAAGTTAAATCGTTACCCACATAAATGTTAGTAAACCTCAAGTAACCATTTCCAAACCGCTTACAAAGAGGAGAAATCTTTGTGGATTTGTAAACCAAGTTTTAAGTAACAAATTAATAAAATAAAGAAGTGTAAATAAAACATAAAAATAAAACACATTAGAAGTAGTGCAACTGCATCTTTTTATTTTCTTTTTTCCCCTCCTGGGAACCTCCAGCACTATCTGTCCTGGAGCTTTCACATGCTAAATCTCTCAGCAGGACTCCCACCTGTCTGCCAGTCTGGGAAGAGCAAGCACCAGCATTCTTATCCAGCAAGCACAATGCTAGGCTATTCACACTGGCTGCTCAAATGCTTAGGATTGACACTGCATACAGAGTTTACCTTACAGTACTGTTAGAACTTATTTTGGAAAATCCCATGCCTGATGTTTCTAGAAGGTGTTTCACTGCAGGTTTGTGAGTTTGCTCGCCCGTGTGGGAGGAGAAAGGCACAATCAGTTGTGGACACTGGTATTTTAAAAAGGGGGACTCGCTGTCTGCTGACAGCTCTAGATTATATTGTATCAAATACTTGCCTTAGATTACCAACAATGAACCTGTTTCCAACAAGAGTGGAGTCATACTCCAATGGAAACACTCCCAACACTGAAAAACAGATTTTTTTGGGAGCAAATATAAATGAGCTCCAGGATACCAACAGCAGTCTTTGAAAATGGGCAGGTTCCTGCATGCTCAAGAGTGTGTCTCCCCTGCAAGGCTCAAAGACTCAAACCAATGAACTGCAACTGGGAAAACAGAGCAACCTGTAACCAGTCTAGCAAAAAAACAACACCACCACCACCACAAAATATTTAACTAGCCAGTCAATGATTTTTCTTTCTGCAGAACAGAGGGCTGGATAATCTTTCCTCTCACAGGGCACACCAACTAGAAACCTAAATTATACTAGGGTGGTTTTTTCTGCTTGTATGCCTTTTTATTTTGGCCCTATTGGTGCTCATTTCACATACCCAGGACAATAAAAAAGGCAGCAGTTCCAGTATCTCTTTAACCCAATCTGCTTCAGCACAGCACCAGCTGGTACACTGAGTAGAAACAGGACTGTCAGTGGAAAAACAGCTGGGGCATTGACAACAGAACCTCTGTGAAACACGACAACACACCACGGACCAATACTCCAGTTTAGGAGGAGACTGAAAAGGAACACAGAAAGCGCAGGCACTGGTGCGGTGTGCCTGTGCTTGCAGGATTGTTTGACTTGTTCAGAGAGCACATCAACTGCTTCATTATCAGCGTAGAAGACTGAAGGCCACCCAGGTGCAAATTGACCCCAGATGGCAGGAACGGAAACAGGATAACAGCCTGAAGTCTCTCTATGCTATGTATACACTTAACACACAAACTCGTGGATTAAACATTAGTATGGAAGTGGTACATAAGGAACAAAAAAACAAAGATGGGAAGATTATACACACTTCTTTCTAGAATTAGGCCAATCATTTTTGCCTGCAATTGTTAACCTGCCATTTTCTTACAGCCCCTAAAGCAACTGCTGCAAGCACGCTCTGAATTTGGGAGCAGAGTGCATTAATATTTGGGAGCAGAGTGCATTAATATCCCATGCTCTGCTTACAAGCGCCCTATTGATGTCACTGTGGTATTATTCACATCCCCCGAGCTGTTATTGGATCCCAAGGAGGTTACAGAGGTCTTGGGAATGCTACACAAAAATGATTTTGTAAACACGAAACAGAACAATTAACATATTTTTTCTGCTCATTAAAGAAAAGGTATTTGTATCTCAACACAGCTGTGACCAGGGATTGCCAGTCCACAATGCTGAATTAGATACCCTTTTTATATGAACAGTTTCCTTGATTAAAGATCCCTTAAGTTCACACTGAAGGTGCTAGCTCTCAAAAGGACAGAGTTGCTGCTTTTGTTTCCTACATATTGTTTTGGACCTCATATCATACTTGCTTCTGCACATGCTATTGGGCAGGTATCTGTAAACTGGACTAAGCGTGCAGGATTGCAGTACCTGACTGGAACACATACCCAGCCAGCCCTGTAAACGAGTGTGTGCAGGATTGCAGTACCTGACTGGAACACATACCCAGCCAGCCCTGTAAACGAGTGTGTGCAGGATTGCAGTACCTGACTGGAACACATACCCAGCCAGCCCTGTAAACGAGTGTGTGCAGGATTGCAGTACCTGACTGGAACACATACCCAGCCAGCCCTGTAAACGAGTGTGTGCAGGATTGCAGTACCTGACTGGAACACATACCCAGCCAGCCCTGTAAACGAGTGTGTGCAGGATTGCAGTACCTGACTGGAACACATACCCAGCCAGCCCTGTAAACGAGTGTGTGCAGGATTGCAGTACCTGACTGGAACACATACCCAGCCAGCCCTGTAAACGAGTGTGTGCAGGATTGCAGTACCTGACTGGAACACATACCCAGCCAGCCCTGTAAACGAGTGTGTGCAGGATTGCAGTACCTGACTGGAACACATACCCAGCCAGCCCTGTAAACGAGTGTGTGCAGGATTGCAGTACCTGACTGGAACACATACCCAGCCAGCCCTGTAAACGAGTGTGTGCAGGATTGCAGTACCTGACTGGAACACATACCCAGCCAGCCCTGTAAACGAGTGTGTGCAGGATTGCAGTACCTGACTGGAACACATACCCAGCCAGCCCTGTAAACGAGTGTGTGCAGGATTGCAGTACCTGACTGGAACACATACCCAGCCAGCCCTGTAAACGAGTGTGTGCAGGATTGCAGTACCTGACTGGAACACATACCCAGCCAGCCCTGTAAACGAGTGTGTGCAGGATTGCAGTACCTGACTGGAACACATACCCAGCCAGCCCTGTAAACGAGTGTGTGCAGGATTGCAGTACCTGACTGGAACACATACCCAGCCAGCCCTGTAAACGAGTGTGTGCAGGATTGCAGTACCTGACTGGAACACATACCCAGCCAGCCCTGTAAACGAGTGTGTGCAGGATTGCAGTACCTGACTGGAACACATACCCAGCCAGCCCTGTAAACGAGTGTGTGCAGGATTGCAGTACCTGACTGGAACACATACCCAGCCAGCCCTGTAAACGAGTGTGTGCAGGATTGCAGTACCTGACTGGAACACATACCCAGCCAGCCCTGTAAACGAGTGTGTGCAGGATTGCAGTACCTGACTGGAACACATACCCAGCCAGCCCTGTAAACTAGTGTGTGCAGGATTGCAGTACCTGACTGGAACACATACCCAGCCAGCCCTGTAAACGAGTGTGTGCAGGATTGCAGTACCTGACTGGAACACATACCCAGCCAGCCCTGTAAACGAGTGTGTGCAGGACTGCAGTACCTGACTGGAACACATACCCAGCCAGCCCTGTAAACGAGTGTGTGCAGGACTGCAGTACCTGACTGGAACACATACCCAGCCAGCCCTGTAAACGAGTGTGTGCAGGATTGCAGTACCTGACTGGAACACATACCCAGCCAGCCCTGTAAACGAGTGTGTGCAGGATTGCAGTACCTGACTGGAACACATACCCAGCCAGCCCTGTAAACGAGTGTGTGCAGGATTGCAGTACCTGACTGGAACACATACCCAGCCAGCCCTGTAAACGAGTGTGTGCAGGATTGCAGTACCTGACTGGAACACATACCCAGCCAGCCCTGTAAACGAGTGTGTGCAGGATTGCAGTACCTGACTGGAACACATACCCAGCCAGCCCTGTAAACGAGTGTGTGCAGGACTGCAGTACCTGACTGGAACACATATCCAGCCAGCCCTGTAAACGAGTGTGTGCAGGATTGCTGTACCTGACTGGAACACATACCCAGCCAGCCCTGTAAACGAGTGTGTGCAGGATTGCAGTACCTGACTGGAACACATACCCAGCCAGCCCTGTAAACGAGTGTGTGCAGGATTGCAGTACCTGACTGGAACACATACCCAGGCAGCCCTGTAAACGAGTGTGTGCAGGATTGCAGTACCTGACTGGAACACATATCTAGCCAGCCCTGTAAACGAGTGTGTGCAGGATTGCAGTACCTGACTGGAACACATACCCAGCCAGCCCTGTAAACGAGTGTGTGCAGGATTGCAGTACCTGACTGGAACACATATCTAGCCAGCCCCTGCATGAGCTCCGCTGGCCACGTTGGGGGGGCTGTCTCTCCTGCTTCTCGCTTTAGCCGAAACGTCAGCTCGAACCCAAATCCACTCGGTCCATCCTGTCCAGTAAATCTGTCAAGAAAACAAACCAGCTATTAAAGCGTCTCCATCCAGCTGACTCCATTTCAATTCCTGTAAAAACCAAACGCAAACTGTGCTCAGCATCAGGAAACACGAAGACTTGGAAATGCATTAAATATGTTGTGGACATGTACTGAAGAGCTTTCTAAAGGGGTAATCCATCCACCAATTGCTCTAAAGGGAAAACATTACTTTTAGGAGTATAATAAAAAGAAAACATTTGCAGAACTAATTAAGCCTTTAAAAAGTGAATGCATTTGTTTTGAGACTCTGGTTCTTCAGGATGTTTTTCAGAAGGACACTTTCAATGCACTGTTGATTTTGGAGGAGCTGTATTAAACACTGCCTGGCCGAGTGCACACGGATTGGATGTCACTCCTACTGTACGCTATGTCTCAACTTTTCAGCATGATTCTCCCATAAAGTACGGCGACTGATTTTCCTGAATTGCGGAATCAGGCATTGGGAACAGAATTAGGCATTTTGCAGTGTTGTCTTTCTCCTCGCAACTCCAGTTTTGTGCTGGTTTTAGTTTTTTTTTTTTTGCACTACACCCAGCCAAGTTGAGTTCATTCATCATGTGACTTCACTCATCATGTGACTTCACTCATGTGCCTCTGCTGAAGCGGAACATGGCAGCTGCACCAACAAAGAAAGACAAATGCAATGTTTCAGCAAAAGACAGAGCTAAAACACGTTCTGATTATGATGGGATACTATTCTGCAAGTTTTGCTGTCATTCGATTGATCAGGTACGAGTCAATACCATGAAAGAGCATATCGCCAGTCGTAAACATGTAGAGAACAAGAAAGCAGAAGAGACGGCAATAAAAAATGGCAAAGCAGCGCATTCTTCAATGCTAAGAAACAGACCCAAGGTACTGGATAAATGAATTGAGTATTTAATTACTGTTTAGTTTATTTCTTTCCACTCTACTTGCCTTTAATAAAGTCTGTTTAAACTATATTATCTGACAATGAAGACACAAGCTCAAAGCTATTTCTCGCTATACATTCCCTAAAGGAAAGTGATTGCTTTCCTGTGTGAAGGATGTAGTCACTGCACTACACACCGTTTGTTTCATAAGAGACACAGCTCTTCTAGCTCAATGCGTTTACATTGAAAGGGACTCTATATAAATTACAATGGGGTGGTACACAGCAGTGAAGCTGTGTAGCAGAGAGCCAGTCAGCATGCCTTTATCAAAGTGTTTCATACTTTGTCCTGGTTACTGCAATGCCAGTAAAACACTAAACTTCATTTGTGGAGTCCTGTAAAGAAGATTACTCTCGCATGACATTGCTGGACTGTTACTGAACTGTTATTTTTTTATTGTTAATGTAATGCCAGCAATAAGCTAAACAGGTCTTTTTAAAACACCATCATTTGTTGACTAAACTACAGTGTCCAGAACTAAATCGGATTCTCACAACAGTGCTGGACATTTGTTTTCTTAACTGCTTTAAGAGAATTCACTTTTTCTGCTTATTTTAATGCCAGCAATGAGCCAAGTGATGTTTATAAACATTGACATGCAAGTGTCTTCAGGTGCTTTACAGCAACAAGAGTCTGACAATCTTATTTTTATTAAGCTAAGAATTGTGGCAATATTTATTAATTTACTTATTTTAACTATCAAAATTGTATGTATGTTCAAAAGCCATGTTTAATGATCAATACATTGATAAAAAGGGTATTTGCTGTTCCCCAGCCCTACATAAGGACCAACACTAGAGAGCTGTTTACATTATAGTGAATCAGAGATCTGTGATCTGACTCCAACAGAAATTAGGTCTATTTCAAAAGAACATCTTGCTGAGTATACAAGCTGGATGGGAAGCCTGGCATTCAAGGCTGAATTCTACGCATTGCATATTTCTTGTTAAGGAGGCAGGGGCGTAGAAATAAAAAATGCAGACATAGCAATAAAAGGCCAGTAGAGTGGTGTTCTGCAGAATCAGCTTCATGAACATCAACTGCATACAATTCACTCAAATTACAATTTAAATGAAGATTACCTCCTTTAAGATTGAACACTAAAGAAAAAATAATCTTCCACACAGCAAATCTGATACGTTTCCATTTATTTTATATATATATATAATTAAATTAATCCAAATATTTCTGAACCCCTGCAGTTCACATGTTTTCCTAACAAATGCACAAAGGCTGTGATTCTGTATTAGCTTCCCTTTCACAGATCCGGATACAAAACCACACACAAAGCCATAACCACCACCCCCAACTCCCTCTCAATGCAAAAGCACAAAGGAGCCCTGGTGAACACACACTGCAGGTTCAGACTGAGCAGACACCAGCCAGGATACACACACACACAAGCGGATTACACTAAAGCACCAGTTTGGTTCCTCCAAAGCCACCAAGAAAATCTAATGCACAATTTCATGTGACCAACATTCTACAAATCCTCTATTTGTCTACAACATAACCCTAGACTTCACTCCAGACATGAGATTTGCCTTGGATAGACATTAAGAAGTTAGAATAAGATGAGCAGACACAACAGGATATGAGAACTTCTTGTTATGTAATTATCTGCACTCAATATACAGAACACACTTCTGACGTTACAACAGTAGATGCATGTGGTGCTCAAAATCAGGACTTGAATCTGAACATATATTACAGTTGATTGAGTTGCCATCGCTGCCATAAACACATCAACAAAGGAGATATGGCTGTGAAGGGTGGTCTTCGACTGTGTGCACACTGGATGCAATGTACAGCGACCATGAGCCTTCACCCTCTGTACTGTAGGTGGCCTACTAGCCAGCAACAACTACACTATGAAGCACCTGGAAACACAGTGCTCCAAAGCTGAACACATGCCCAAAAAGGTTCAGTATCAAGAGGCTGATACAGGGCAGGACTTCACCCAACAATAATCCAGGGTGCTCTGCTGTATCAAGCAGCTAGCCTGCCCTTTTCCAAGCCCACTCACCAGTGTCAAAAACATAAATAGCAAACAAAATAACGTGGCACGGATATACCTGGTGTGTTATTAACTAGGTTCATGTCCTTTAATAATATTAGTATTATTATTAATAAGGGGAACAAAAGCCCACACACTTACTCGTGCACTCTGTTGTCTCCATAGAGATCACTCAGCCCAAAGCTAACGTAGTGCCAGTGTTCTGGAACATGCTGCGCCGGGCTCCCCACACACCTGTACATGCTGATGTAATCCAAGGGATCCGGCCCTCCCAACCTGGAATACAGAAGAAAAACACAGCAACGTGTTAGGAAACACCGACGCCTATTCACAACCCTTTAACATGTGCTAGCATGCTTCATCCCAATCAGAGAAGCGGCTCTATGTAAAAATAAGAAATAAAATAACCTCTATGTCCTAGACATGCAAGATATTACTTTGCGCCCTGTGGACCTCGAATGGAAGCGTACACAATACGATGCTTGTCAAGTATTTTGTAGTCAGGTAAACACTTTGGTTTCCAGAGTAAATCAATAATCTTGCTTTACCGTAAAACACATAGCAAGTAAATAGTATCTCACTGATGATAAAAACTGAAACGTCTTCGTCTACTACTGGCAAACATCGTCTGCATTAAATTGAACTTAAACTTGTAAACTACAGTATGTGCAGCACAGATGAACTCTAAGTACAGCAGTGTAACGTAGCGCGCTATTCACCCGAACCATTACAAGAACATAAGAAAGTTTACAATCGAGAGGAGGCCATTCGGCCCATCTTGCTTGTTTGGTTGTTAGTAGCTTATTGATCCCAGAATCTCATCAAGTAGCTTCTTGAAGGATCCCAGGGTGTCAGCTTCAACAACATTACTGGGGAGTTGGTTCCAGACTCTCACAATTCTCTGTGTAAAAAAGTGCCTCCTATTTTCTGTTCTAATGCCCCTTTATCTAATCTCCATTTGTGACCCCTGGTCCTTTTTTCTTTTTTCAAGTCAAATTAGTCCCCTGGGTCGACACTGTCTATACCTTTTAGGATTTTGAATGTTTGAATCAGATCGCTGCGTAGTCTTCTTTGTTCAAGACTGAATAGATTCAATTCTTTTAGCCTGTCTGCAAACGACATGCCTTTTAAACCCGGGATAATTCTGGTCACTCTTCTTTGCACTCTTTCTAGAGCAGCAATATCCTTTTTGTAACGAGGTGACCAGAACTGAACACAATATTCTAGATGAGGTCTTACTAAAGCATTGTAATGTTTTAACATTACTTCCCTTGATTTAAATTCAACACTTTTCACAATATATCCGAGCATCTTGTTGACCTTTTTTTTTTTTTATAGCTTCCCCACATTTATTTTAAGAGCTCCTAGTCCCTTTAACACTTCTGCATCCGTCAAGCTAAAGTTATTTAAAACTGGATATTATCAGGTCGACATGTGGGGCATGTTGTCCGTATCCTCCTTTGTAAAAACTTAATAATCATTTAATAGATTTGCTATTTTGTTCTCTTCATCTATAGTCACAATGGAGACTTCATGTTTTGTCTTCCGAAATGAACACACGTTTACTCCAGTCTAAGTTGGTCCATTGATATAAATATTAATACTAATAATAACAAGCTATTATTATTATTACTTTTAAGCAGCAGCACTGCATCAATGATCCTGTTTAAATTATACCATCAACCGCCTCCTCCCGACACCACTCACCAGTATTTCACGATGGCTGTGACCTGCAGCGGGTTGGGCTGCTCGGGGTACAGCCGCCTGCATTCCCCGTAAATAGCTTGCAGACCCGGGGGGAATAGCGACGCCAGACCCATGGCTGCGGCTCCGGCGCCGCCGCTAGGCCGCATATCATCCATCACTCACACCCGGCCACCGATATGTATGCACAATGATAAACCCCACGAATAAATCTTTATCTCAGTAACAAGAGCTACTGCGTTATCGTTTTGCTTTCCAAGGAACGGCTGTACTCCAGTTTCAATCGCCCGTGTTCACTAGCGGGACTTGCAAACCTGCTAAGAGAAGCTTGTTGCTTCTTCAGCGATGTTAAAGGCAATTTAAACTGATGTCCTCAGTAGCCTATCAGTAAAAGAAATAGGCGGGGCAGAAGAGACATTTCAAAACGTGGTTGGTTACTTTGACAGCCCCTCGAGGTGTGGGCGGGGCGGGCTCTCCACGGCGCTGTACTTCTTTACTGGAGATTTGTGAAGAAAATGAACTCAGTGGGGAAGACATGGATTTTTCTAAAAGGGGAATTTGGCGCCTCACAGTGGACACGACAAACATTTTCCTGTTTCAAAAAACAGTATTTTAAGATAGAACGGTGAAGTCTATACGAGCAGAGGATAAGCGTGGTTATTTTTTTCATTGTGGAAGTGAATTTAACAAACTTGAACAAATTTGCATCGACCAAGATTTAAACGCTAATATCTGGTAGGGAAGTTGCTATGGCAATGCCAATACGAGGTAAGAACATGTTACAGCAGCAAAACAAAGCAGGCGCTGCAGATAACGTCGAGCAGGTCAGATGAATAAGAAACATGGGGATAATGCTTGAGTAAAGACCACGAGGTTTATAATATCTTTGTTTGAACAGCCAGCTTGCATTCCCTGCCCTCTCGCGGTGCGCATGCGCAGTACCGCGCCGGCGTCTCATCCTGACTCACACGACATGGAGTCTTACGATATCATCGCAAACCAGCCGGTTGTTATCGATAACGTAAGTAACCATTAAAAAAGAGCTTTAACGAACTATTAAAATAGCAGGCTGCTGAACTGCGTGACTCGTGTATCCTGTATATCGTTTTGATTTGATTGAGAGCGCCGCTACAGTGGTATTGTTGGCAGCTGAATAATAATAACCCGGCCTCTCCTGTCAACATCACAGCAGCCGCACCCGAGCCGTCACGGACACCGCGTAACCACAGACACTGCTAACTGTGCACTCATCTCTTCATTTAAGGAATAGCTTACACGCTTTGTACAACCTATACGTTTTCTGTATCAATAATGTCAATTCATTAAGGCCCGGGATATGAAAGAAAAGAGACGCCACCGCGACAGACGGCCGTGTAGATTCTAATTGGGTAGATGCGGTGTCACTCTACTACAGAAAGGGGCGGGGCTGATAAGGAAACCCCGGCTTCAGGGGCGGGGCCGGGTCCTGGCTGGGGTGTCCTCTTGCGGTTTTGGTGAAGTCTGGGGTTTTAGATGCATAGCCCACTTAACGTGCTTGTGCAGTTTATTTATTATGAAATGTAAAATGCATTTCCTGGCTTTGCCGTGGTTTAAGTTATATGCTTTCCTATGGTATAGAGCAGCACAGTGACATTTTAAAAAGGATGTATCATTTGATTCTTTCTTTAGCCTTGCATTAGTATGATAACGTTTTTCTTTTCTTATCTGTGCACATGCTTTGATTTCAGGGGTCTGGTGTCATAAAGGCTGGTTTTGCAGGGGACCAGATTCCAAAGTACTGCTTTCCAAATTAGTAAGTACAGTACTAATACACTATAGTGCTATGTGCACATTATTACAAGAGCTCCTTATGTACCCATATATGTTTCCTCTGGCCTTTGCAGAGGCTAAAATGTGACACTCTTCGCTTATTAAATATAATGTTACTCTTTTATGAATTATGTACTTTGTTTGCTTAGGTTTCTATTAGAATCATAAGTAATCCATTGTTTTGAATTTAGTTACATCTCCAGATGTTCATGTTCAGCTCTAACTGTCAGATCTAAACACAATTGAACTCATTTCAACATATCCCCTCGGGTCATGATTGTTTAGTTTTGTTTCAACTCCCCGGTAATGTTGTTGAAGCCGACACCCTGGGATCCTTCAAGAAGCTGCTTGATGAGATTCTGGGATCAATAAGCTATTAACGACCAAACGAGCAAGATGGGCTGAATGGCCTCCTCTCGTTTGTAAACGTTCTTATGTTCTTATGTTGTTATGTTTCATTTGTAGACATTTTAAACAGTTTGTGTGAACTCACTGGGTTTGAGAAGTTGCCTTGCCAAGTTGAAAAAAAATAGCTTCCATATTAATCATGGAAGCCGTTTAGTTTGCAGGCATGGGATCATTAAAACATAGTTATTCTTAAGAAAATATCCATCAGAGATAGAGCGTCACGTTTCTAGTTTCTGGTATGTACAGTAAGTGGATTGTTACATACTTAGATTATGTCAATTAAAGAACACGTCATTCACATGTATGGAGGGGAAGCCTGCTGCTTCTGCACAGATTTACATATGAGGAGCTGAGACAAAGGGATGACCAAGCAGCACAGCTTGAATGTGAAGCGAACACCTTGATCCTTTACTGCAGAGCTTCCCACACGTGTTTCCTGCACAACCCCATTTTGAGACTTAAAAATAAACAAATAAAAATAAACTGCTGTGCAAGCAGAGAGATACCGAGTGCTGTGCAAGCAGAGAGATACCGAGTGCTGTGCAAGCAGAGAGATACCGAGTGCTGTGCAAGCAGAGAGATACCGAGTGCTGTGCAAGCGGAGAGATACCGAGTGCTGTGCAAGCAGAGAGATACCGAGTGCTGTGCAAGCACGAGAGATACCGAGTGCTGTGCAAGCAGAGAGATACCGAGTGCTGTGCAAGCGGAGAGATACCGAGTGCTGTGCAAGCAGAGAGATACCGAGTGCTGTGCAAGCAGAGAGATACCGAGTGCTGTGCAAGCAGAGAGATACCGAGTGCTGTGCAAGCAGAGAGATACCGAGTGCTGTGCAAGCAGAGAGATACCGAGTGCTGTGCAAGCACGAGAGATACCGAGTGCTGTGCAAGCAGAGAGATACCGAGTGCTGTGCAAGCAGAGAGATACCGAGTGCTGTGCAAGCAGAGAGATACCGAGTGCTGTACAGTGTGCAAGCAGAGAGATACCGAGTGCTGTGCAAGCAGAGAGATACCGAGTGCTGTGCAAGCAGAGAGATACCGAGTGCTGTGCAAGCAGAGAGATACCGAGTGCTGTGCAAGCAGAGAGATACCGAGTGCTGTGCAAGTAGAGAGATACCGAGTGCTGTGCAAGCAGAGAGATACCGAGTGCTGTGCAAGCAGAGAGATACCGAGTGCTGTGCAAGTAGAGAGATACCGAGTGCTGTGCAAGCAGAGAGATACCGAGTGCTGTGCAAGCGGAGAGATACCGAGTGCTGTGCAAGCGGAGAGATACCGAGTGCTGTGCAAGCAGAGAGATACCGAGTGCTGTGCAAGCAGAGAGATACCGAGTGCTGTGCAAGCAGAGAGATACCGAGTGCTGTGCAAGCAGGAGAGATACCGAGTGCTGTGCAAGCGGAGAGATACCGAGTGCTGTGCAAGCGGAGAGATACCGAGTGCTGTGCAAGTAGAGAGATACCGAGTGCTGTGCAAGCGGAGAGATACCGAGTGCTGTGCAAGCGGAGAGATACCGAGTGCTGTGCAAGCAGAGAGATACCGAGTGCTGTGCAAGCGGAGAGATACCGAGTGCTGTGCAAGCGGAGAGATACCGAGTGCTGTGCAAGCGGAGAGATACCGAGTGCTGTGCAAGCGGAGAGATACCGAGTGCTGTGCAAGCGGAGAGATACCGAGTGCTGTGCAAGCGGAGAGATACCGAGTGCTGTGCAAGCGGAGAGATACCGAGTGCTGTGCAAGCGGAGAGATACCGAGTGCTGTGCAAGCGGAGAGATACCGAGTGCTGTGCAAGCAGGAGAGATACCGAGTGCTGTGCAAGCAGAGAGATACCGAGTGCTGTGCAAGCAGAGAGATACCGAGTGCTGTGCAAGCAGGAGAGATACCGAGTGCTGTGCAAGCAGAGAGATACCGAGTGCTGTGCAAGCGGAGAGATACCGAGTGCTGTGCAAGCGGAGGGATACCGAGTGCTGTGCAAGCGGAGGGATACCGAGTGCTGTGCAAGCGGAGAGATACCGAGTGCTGTGCAAGCGGAGAGATACCGAGTGCTGTGCAAGCGGAGAGATACCGAGTGCTGTGCAAGCGGAGAGATACCGAGTGCTGTGCAAGCGGAGAGATACCGAGTGCTGTGCAAGCAGAGAGATACCGAGTGCTGTGCAAGCAGAGAGATACCGAGTGCTGTGCAAGCAGGAGAGATACCGAGTGCTGTGCAAGCAGGAGAGATACCGAGTGCTGTGCAAGCAGGAGAGATACCGAGTGCTGTGCAAGCAGGAGAGATACCGAGTGCTGTGCAAGCAGGAGAGATACCGAGTGCTGTGCAAGCAGGAGAGATACCGAGTGCTGTGCAAGCAGGAGAGATACCGAGTGCTGTGCAAGCAGAGAGATACTGAGGTGGCTTCTCGCACAGTTTGGGAACCTCTGCTTTGCTGTAATAACAAGAGCAACGGCGTCGTTATCTCTGATCTATAAAACAACAGAGTTTATGCACCATGTAGCTCAATCCAGGTGTTTATTTCTTTTATTCGGAGCTGGTACCTTCACTTTGTAATTTGTCTCTCTCTTTCAGTGTTGGACGGCCAAAGCATGTCCGTGTCATGGCGGGTGCCCTGGAAGGGGATCTTTTTATTGGTCCAAAAGCCGAGGTAAGAACAGTGATCATAATCACTTTACAGGGACGGACGTTTTTTAGCTGCTCCTTTGTCACTTTCTGAAAAAAATGTATAACTAAAAACCTCAGGTCTGGGGTGTAGTCACTCATAAGAGCAGACAAACACTTAGTTCAGTAGAAAATGTACCTCTATACAGGAATATGTAACATTCATAATGTTGCAGTAATAATGTGTAAGGTCCTTCGTGGATTAGGATCATCCTCTCTCCAAGAACTACTAACTCTGTATGTTCCTATTCGTTCATTGAGATCAGAAAATGCAGAACTCTATAAGTTGTTCCAAAAAATCATCTTAAATCAACTGGAGCCAGAGTAATTTGCTGTTGTGCTCCTCGCCTGTGGAGCTCTATTCATGTTGACTTTAGGCAGGTTGAAACATAGGATTCTTAAGTCTGAATTGAAACATACTTTTTTGAATGTGCTTTTATGTAATTGGTTGTAGCTGGAGTATATTGTACATATGAGCTGTCTTACTGTGTTTATAACTTTGTACAGCACTCTAGGATGCCATGGCGTGAATGGCGCTATATACAAATACATTTGTATTGCATTGTATTGTATAAAGTCACAGCTTTTTAATAACCTGGATACACTGCCCTGTTTGAGGTGACCTCGTTTTGGATAACGCTGAAACAGATCCTGTCTGCATGTTAAATTCAGCGGCACTTATGATAGACACAACAAGGGAACAGGGCCTCTGGAAAGAAGGGTCTGCTTTCTAAAATGGGCTGACCTATTAAATATCCAGCTCTACAAAGATTCAAGCAAAGCCTTTTCAAAGCTACTGTTCTTTGTCTTACCAATAGCATGTCTTACATTGTACAATACTGGAAAGTGTAACCCTACCAGAAACAGCTTGTGCAGTTTTTTGCTTTCGATTCGACAGGCGACGTTCGTTTTAGATGCCATTACCTGCACTAACCTTTTCTAACCCTGGCTCTTCTCAGGAGCACAGGGGCTTGCTAACAATCCGTTACCCAATGGAGCATGGGATAGTGAAGGACTGGAATGACATGGAGCGCATCTGGCAGTATGTTTATTCCAAGGACCAGCTTCAGACTTTCTCTGAAGAGGTAACACATTTCTACTGGATTTAGTAATTAAGAGTTCAAAATATTTAGGAAACCAAGCCTGTGTGTCACAATTGAATGTACTGAGGATATTTCCTACCAGTGGGATGGTGAAGCTATTCAGCCCTGTACGTTTCCCAATTTGAGACCAATGAATGGTTTAATATATTATATAGATTCAATAAAAATTGAAGTACTCCACAAAACCAAACCTTTTTTTGGTAATTGATCACAACTCCTGAGTCACAGGTCCCCTGCTGATTAGAAAGGGGCTGTGAGTCACAGGTCCCCTCTTGATTAGAAAGAGGCTGTGAGTCACAGGTCCCCTGCTGATTAGAAAGAGGCTGTGAGTCACAGGTCCCCTCTTGATTAGAAAGAGGCTGTGAGTCACAGGTCCCCTCTTGATTAGAAAGGGGCTGTGAGTCACAGGTCCCCTCTTGATTAGAAAGGGGCTGTGAGTCACAGGTCCCCTCTTGATTAGAAAGGGGCTGTGAGTCACAGGTCCCCTCTTGGTTAGAAAGGGACTGTGAGTCACAGGTCCCCTCATTTTGTGTGGTTTCATCCCCTTTTTTTATTTCTATTCCCCAGCACCCAGTGCTGCTGACAGAAGCCCCTCTAAATCCACGGAAGAATCGTGAACGTGCTGCAGAGGTCTTCTTCGAAACCTTCAATGTTCCCGCGCTCTTCATCTCAATGCAGGCAGTGCTCAGTCTGTACGTTTTCACTTGTCTTTACCTTTGTTTCGCTGCTCCCAGACACCCCTCTGAGGGATATAGGGTCTGAGCTGCCTGTCCAGTTGGGATGTTAAGGACCTTTATTATCACAGGAGTTCCCTGAAGATTGATGCGAGGTAATCCTTTACAATGAACTCCCTGTCTCCTGTAGGTATGCCACTGGCCGGACGACAGGGGTGGTCCTGGACTCTGGGGACGGTGTGACCCACGCAGTGCCCATTTATGAGGGCTTTGCCATGCCCCACTCCATCATGAGGATCGATATCGCCGGGCGCGATGTCTCCCGCTACCTGCGTCTCTACCTGCGCAAGGAGGGCTACGACTTCCACACCTCCTCGGAGTTTGAGATTGTAAAAACTATCAAAGAGGTGCGTGGCAATTATTTTAATAGCGGACACATTGCTACTCATGGAGGAGCTGTTTAGCTTGTTAGCATGGTTGACAGGCATGTGGAATGTGAACACAGAGGACTTTGGATCTAGAACATCAATCAGGTACTAGGAACCGAACGAGCATAGACGAACCAAATGGCTTCCTCTCGTTTGTACATTTTCTTATGTTCTCATATTTAACACATATTACACAGCAGACTCTGCAGTTTATTGTGCTTGGCTGTGAGGAGTAAGAGAAGTTAATCCCTCAAGGTTAGCTGTAGAATGGTGATGTCATTTTTGTTGTGCTTTCCAGCGTGCCTGTTTCCTCTCCATCAACCCCCAGAAGGATGAAGCGTTGGACACAGAGAAAGTGCAGTATACACTACCAGACGGCAGCACCATTGAGGTACGAGCAAGCCCTGAGCACACTGGGGATTTGAAACTTGCGTGACTAACCCTATATGGTAAATCCTGATATAGCTGAAATTCATGGAAATTAATGAAAAAAAAGCCTTCGGAGATGCTGATGTCATGCCGTATTTTGCATTGTCTACTGACCTTGCAGTTCCACAGTTCAGAGCAGTGTGTCTCTACTGATCCTGCATTTCCACAGTTCAGAGCAGTGTGTCTCTACTGACCCTGCAGTTCAGAGCAGTGTGTCTCTACTGATCCTGCAGTTCAGAGCAGTGTGTCTCTACTGATCCTGCAGTTCAGAGCAGTGTGTCTCTACTGACCCTGCAGTTCAGAGCAGTGCGTCTCTACTGACCCTGCAGTTCAGAGCAGTGCGTCTCTACTGACCCTGCAGTTCAGAGCAGTGCGTCTCTACTGACCCTGCAGTTCAGAGCAGTGCGTCTCTACTGACCCTGCAGTTCAGAGCAGTGCGTCTCTACTGATCCTGCAGTTCAGAGCAGTGTGACTCTACTGACCCTGCAGTTCAGAGCAGTGCGTCTCTACTGACCCTGCAGTTCAGAGCAGTGTGTCTCTACTGATCCTGCAGTTCAGAGCCGTACGTCTCTACTGACCCTGCAGTTCAGAGCCGTGCGTCTCTACTGACCCTGCAGTTCAGAGCAGTGTGTCTCTACTGACCCTGCAGTTCAGAGCAGTGCGTCTCTACTGACTTTGCAGTTCAGAGCAGTGCGTCTCTACTGACTTTGCAGTTCAGAGCAGTGCGTCTCTACTGACCCAGCAGTTCAGAGCAGTGCGTCTCTACTGATCCTGCAGTTCAGAGCCGTTGTAGTGGAAGTTTTTATCCTTCTTTGAACCCAAGTATGGTAGAAGTTTACCTTCCTTTGGAGACCCCAAACAGAGACTCAGCGAGGAGACAGAGTAGAAAATATCAAGGGTTTATTTAAGTTTGCAAACTGGAGCGTTCAACAGAGTGACACAGACTCTATTAGCAATCGCAGAATCGCACACCGAGCTAATTTTAAATGCAGCTTATATAGTTTTCTGGAACATCATACAGAAGAAGGAAACTAAACAGTATAACCATATAAGGATTGGTTATAAAACTTAAAGGAAGTGGAGTCCATATAGAGTCACAGTCAGGCTATAGAACAAGAAATTATCTCCATTTCGGAGAATCATAGAACAGTCATAAGACAAGTACACGCTAGACATGACAGCTAAAATTAGATTAAACTGGTTGCTCCTTGTTACCCGCAAAGTTTGTTTACTTTAGATTCTCATTGGTTCGTCTGAATAGAGAGGTTAATAATAAGTCTCTGATTGGTTGTTGCTACCCCTGTCGGTGGGGGATGGTTCCCCCCCCCCCGCGAGTTCCAAGGAACAGTCAGTTCAGTATACTGCAAATGATACCTTTTTATACTTAATAAACATAAAGATATTATTTCTTATAGCTCGTGTTCTACTCGTCCTATTGACTCGGAACAGGTCTCTACTTAAACTTAACGTTACAACCTATATTGTTATCTTAAAACCTATTTGTTTGCTATTGAGCAAACTAAGCAATTGCAATGTTATAAAAATTCCATTACACCGTGAATCTCTACTGACCCTGCAGTTCAGAGCAGTGCGTCTCTACTGACCCTGCAGTTCAGAGCAGTGTGTCTCTACTGATCCTGCAGTTCAGAGCAGTGTGTCTCTACTGATCCTGCAGTTCAGAGCAGTGTGTCTCTACTGATCCTGCAGTTCAGAGCAGTGTGTCTCTACTGATCCTGCAGTTCAGAGCAGTGTGTCTCTACTGATCCTGCAGTTCAGAGCAGTGTGTCTCCACTGATCCAGCAGTTCCACAGTTCAGTGTCTTTTGGGTTGTGCTTGCAGATCGGCCCTGCCCGGTTCCGTGCCCCTGAGCTGCTGTTCAGACCAGACCTGGTGGGAGAGGAGTGTGAGGGCATCCATGAGGTGCTGGTCTTTGCCATCCAGAAATCTGACCTGGACCTGCGGAGAACGCTCTTCTCAAACATTGTACTGTCAGGGGGCTCCACGCTTTTCAGGGGTGAGACTGTGCGCACACACACACATACAACAGAGCACAACGAAAGTAAAGTGTGTGTCTGCTGGGCTTGGGTCACTGCATACAGATTTCATAAAACATAAACATTTCTGCTTAAATTTCAGCAGTTAAGTCAAACATACTAGCGTATGTGCTATATGGTTTTGATTAAAACGGCTGTGGTCTGCTGTTTTGTGACTGTTCTTCTGACATGCTGCTTATCGATTTAATGAAGATGATTTTAGGTTAAATGCCACACTTGATTCATACCTATATTACCACTAGATGGTGCTACTGTTCTATCATTTCTTTTAAAGGACAGTTGATACCTGTTATCTTTGGTGACACAGAGAGCAGAATAGATGTCCCTGTTACATCAGCACATTTAAACATGAACTCTTGAAATATAAACACTTAACTCTTATTAATATTGCTGGATTTGTTTAGGATTTGGAGATCGGCTGTTGAGCGAAGTGAAGAAGCTGGCACCAAAAGATGTAAAAATTAAAGTAAGTTCAAATCAACCTGTGTATAAACAGGACAGTGACATAAACTTATCCACAGTAAGAAACCGTGAAATGCTCTTCTTGCGATGACTTTGGTTTTTCTTTTTTCCAGATCTCTGCTCCTCAGGAGAGGTTATATTCTACCTGGATTGGGTAAGTGTAATCCAGTCATTCGCTGCATTCCCAGGGTACAGCTATGTGGGCATAAGAAACTAAAGACTGCTTTTCAACAGCATTGATTCTGGGACCTCATGGCTGCTCACTGCTACACAAATCACTGCCCTGTCAGCGGAGAGCATGGAGCAGCCTGTCCCAAAGAAAACGTGTTTCTGTGTATACAGGATTTCAAAGTGTATAGAGTAAACACATAGGGGCTTATATTCAAAGCAGATCCGCTGGAGGATAGCGCTGTACTCCGTTATTCCCACTGTTTTTCTAAAGCTGCAGAAAGCGCGGCGGGAATCTATCCGCTAGTTTGGCTCATTAGTTATTCGGACGCTTTCTTTTTGGCGGAATATATAATGATATCAGAATCTGTGGCTATTTTCCAAAGACCAAAGTGGTGGATAATTGAAACTTCCACCAGTTAGCTTCCCACCTGCTTCAGAATGGTCAATACATGTATCTGCCCATATAAACAGAGTGACAGCACTTCAGATCCAGTCACCCTGACTTTCACCGTGGATCCTTTAGGCTATAAAGTTACAGAACAGTGTATAGTGCCTATAAATAAGTGTTTGGGATGCTCAGAGCCCATGTGAAATGTATATATGTGTATACAGTCTTTTATTAAGTGAATAAGGCAAAACATTACTTTTTGGTTATTGGTGTATCTAAATAACTAACCATTACTTGAACAAGGTGTGATTTTATTAGGAATGAATGAAATTTGCATTTGCCACTTAAATGCTCACTACTTCTTCATTTAAAGCTCCTCTGAACATGATGCATGAAATGCAATCCGCTGGCGGGTAAAACGACGGGTCACTGTAAAAAATAGGAAGATATTTTTTTAACAGATCAACAGGTGGAAAAATTCAGTGGATTTTGCCGATTCCACCGAAAATGAAACCCCTTTCCAAAATTGGGCCCATAAAATGCAAATTGTTGTTCCGTCAGTCTGCCTCTTCTTTTTTTAAACTGTGACTGTGTCTCCCACAGCGGCTCCATCCTGGCCTCCCTGGACACCTTTAAGAAAATGTGGGTCTCCAAGAAGGAGTACGAAGAAGACGGTGCCAGAGCCATCCACAGGAAAACTTTCTAAAGACCACTGGAGGGTGCCGTGTCTGCTCTGTGAACTGATCCACTGCAATGAGGAGCGCGCTGGTGTGTGTGTGTGTGCGAGGGGGAGGGTGGGGAGCTGCAGAGAGGGGGAGGGTGGGGAGCTGCAGAGAGGGGGAGGGTGGGGAGCTGCAGAGAGGGGGAGGGTGGGGAGCTGCAGAGAGGGGGAGGCAGGGGAGCTGCAGAGAGGGGGAGGGTGGAAAGCAAGCAAGCAAGCAAACAAACACAGAAAAGAAAGCCAGTGTCCAGCCCCTCTTCCAACATTTCCATCCCCTGTCCTGACTGAAGGACTTGCTTCTGATCTGTGTCAGCCTTTCCAGCCCCTCTCCCCCATTTCCATCCCCTGTCCTGACTGAAGGACTTGCTTCTGATCTGTGTCAGCCTTTCCAGCCCCTCTCCCCCATTTCCATCCCCTGTCCTGACTGAAGGACTTGCTTCTGATCTGTGTCAGCCTTTCCAGCCCCTCTCCCCCATTTCCATCCCCTGTCCTGACTGAAGGACTTGCTTCTGAGCTGTGTCAGCCTTTCCAGCCCCTTCAAGGTCTCGTTACTGCTGCTGTTTTATGGTGTCTTTAGTGCTGAGCTGAGCAGCGGGAGACAGGAATGAGTTTGAAGTGTGTGTCTTTGAAGATGCGCTGCGACCAAATTACTGAGTTATTTTAACCATTTGTCTTACAGCATACCCCCGATGTACCTGTGTGTGTACATATAGACAGCATACCCCCGATGTACCTGTGTGTGTACATATAGACAGCATACCCCTGATGTACCTGTGTGTGTGTGTGTGTGTGTGTGTGTGTGTGTGTACATATAGACAGCATACCCCCGATGTACCTGTGTGTGTGTGTGTGTGTGTACATATAGACAGCATACCCCCGATGTACCTGTGTGTGTACATATAGACAGCATACCCCCGATGTACCTGTGTGTGTGTGTGTGTGTGTGTACATATAGACAGCATACCCCCGATGTACCTGTGTGTGTGTGTGTGTGTGTGTACATATAGACAGCATACCCCTGATGTACCTGTGTGTGTACATATAGACAGCATACCCCCGATGTACCCGTGTGTGTGTGTACATATAGACAGCATACCCCTGATGTACCTGTGTGTGTGTGTGTGTGTGTGTGTGTGTGTGTGTGTACATATAGACAGCATACCCCCGATGTACCTGTGTGTGTGTGTGTGTGTGTGTGTACATATAGACAGCATACCCCCGATGTACCTGTGTGTGTACATATAGACAGCATACCCCCGATGTACCTGTGTGTGTGTGTGTATATATAGACAGCATACCCCCGATGTACCTGTGTGTGTGTGTGTGTGTGTACATATAGACAGCATACCCCCGATGTACCTGTGTGTGTGTGTGTGTGTGTGTATATATAGACAGCATACCCCCGATGTACCTATGTGTGTACATATAGACAGCATACCCCCGATGTACCTGTGTGTGTGTGTGTGTGTGTGTATATATATATAGACAGCATACCCCCGATGTACCTGTGTGTGTGTGTGTGTGTACATATAGACAGCATACCCCCGATGTACCTATGTGTGTGTACATCCTGTATCCACTTGCTTAGTAAATATTAAACTGTAGTATCAAGCTGTAGTGCATTTACTGCTCATCAGCTATCATTGGGAGTATTGACCTCTTTGTATTCTATGGAGTATTATTCCTGGAATACGGTATTCACTATTTTCTACTTCTATACTTTAAGTATTGAATATAAAGATTGTCATTACATAGCAGTGTGAGCCTTTACCAGCTTTATTCTAGTCTTAGAGACACATCAATTGTCTAAAGGTATTAAAACCAAAACGGCTCAAACTGCCACACCTTCCATTCATCTGTGTGTCTCACATATTATAATGCCTTCCATTCATCTGTGTGTCTCATATATTGTAGGGCAGGTCCCCCCTCAATCCGTGCCTATCTGTGCCACTGCAGATCTGCAGCCAGTCTGGAAGGGTCTGGATTTATTCCCAGTCCAGACCCCCCCCCAATGTACTGGAGGCTGGAAACTCAATACACCTGAGCTCAAAAGCTAGGCAAGGCTAATGTACCAACTGCACTGTTTGACGAGGACACAGAGAGTCGTGGGGGGTTCACATCATGCACTGTGTGTTGACTTATTTATATGTGTTTTTACATTTTTGTAAGCCTTTCTTCTTTAAGTATAGCAATTAAGAGATACAGTAGTTCGTTGACCAGCTTTTGGGGTCCTGTCCTGTCTTTAATCTCTATATCGTTTTTATTTGTAAGCACAATTTTAATATTATTTGTATTATTCCATTGCTGCTTTATTGTCTTGATTTTCTGACACTAATTTGTTTTTTACTTGTCAATGGACCAATATTGTTTGCTGCTTTTCAAGATCCTCTGAAATAAATAAAAGACAAGCTAGGAATGTTTTCTGTGAGATTTTGAAAGAGCGATTGATGGCTATATTTAGTTTGGGAGTGTCTGTAAGGGGAAAATGATGCGTGATAGGCGTGCTGCTTTTCGGCACTAATTATTAATGAAATACAAAGATATTCTGTATAAGCATACAATGTGTAAAGAACAGCAGCCTGCTGTAAGCAGGGGACTCACAGCCAGCGATCTGACTGACAGATGGGCTCTGTACTGAAATCGACAAGACATCCAGGAGGACAAGAGTCAGCTGCAGTCTTATAGTAAACATTGTTTATACACGGTACTGTTAACAGAGTCCGTTTAATCTGCCACGTTGTTTCAGAAAAAAAAGAAAACCTAATCTCAACTCTCCTTACTTTAAAAATAAATAAATAAATCTGTGACCAACTATCTGTTGTTTTCAATGAATTCTGGCAGTTTTGTTGATAAGAAACTAGCATCCAGTCAAGCTTACTGAAGAGAATACCCCTCCTTCTGCTCCGCTGCTTCGTTTACTGTCCAGAAGACACTTCTCTTACACAACACTAGCAGACCTGTGCATAAAGACAATTGCTGGTATACAACCAAGAAACGGAAAGGGATTCATGTGTCCATTTGAAGACAATAACAGTTGACATGAGTTTAGATCAGGGTGTGCAGGTAACAGCCACTTTACTTGGCAGACAGTATCTATTGAAGATATGTATATATTTAAAGTTGTGTTTGTTAAGTGCTGTACCTGTGCTATCCCACACATTGCCTCTCTTATGGGATTTGTTCCAAAGCATTCAGGGAGTTCCATTCCCAGTGCCAGGACTTGAAGTGAAGCTGTGCACACCCTGCTGTCAGATAACAACGCCTCTGTGCTGTTCTTTTAACTTGATGCATCCTGCCTCCAGTGTCAGGCTCAGTGAACCTATCTGCACGACTGCTCCCACAACGCAGCCTGCGGGATTCAGTTCCACCTCCGTCTGCATCAATAGGCACGAGACCACACAGCCTTCATTAGTCCTACCAATAAATGGTCCCCATATCCCGAGGGATGTTTAAGGAATGTCCCTACCAAGTTTAATCTCAATTTGATACAAGAGCCTCAATATTTATATATATAAAAATATATATATAAATATCTATATATCTATATCTATATCTATATATATATATATATATATATATATATATATATATATATCTACATATCTATATATATATATATATGGGTGCCTCCACAATATCCTCTTCCAGAAGGATACAGATTCTCTCATGAAGTACATTTTCCATATGCAACGTGGCCACACTGCGGCATGCGTGTGTGTGTGTATTCAACCAATGTGTGAACATCCTGTCTGTCGTGCGTTACTGCTTTCATAAAATAGCCCCTCCCCTCCTCCAGCCCAAAGCAGAGCGTCTGTCAAGTGAACCCGTCAGATTGATAGCTCTTAACATTCCAAGCCACGCTTGTGTGGGCACATGTTTAAACAAGCCGGAACACTTGTTAACCAATTAGATTTCTCCTTCTTGCCATTCTACAAGATTTTGTTTGTGAGGCTTGGTCCATATCTATACTATATAAAACATAAGGAAAAAAAGCACAATTGAATTATAAACTCTAGACACAGTACTGGTTTCAAATAATTTTTTTACCCTTTTTAATATGAATGTAATAAAATGTTATACAAACATGTTTATCCAGACATTGAGGTTTTAGGGTAAGTTTGTTAACATAAACAGGTGTGTAGAGAGATAGACAGAAAGATCTATCTATATACACACGTTTCATACACTGGTTTACATATGTGTGTGCTCTTCTATGATCTTCAGTTAATTTTAAAAATGTGTAAAAAAAATTCATTTTTAAAAATCTAGAAAGTTAGTTTTGGCACACTAATGTAATTGCATGTATTCGCAAACGGCTGTAACTTACACAACGTGGACGGGGTGTAACAGCCGTTCAATCAAAGAGGTGGTGCTGCTCAACTGACTTGCACTCGGACAGCAGCACAATCCAGACACATACATGGACAAACACATGCTCTTTTTACACCTTAAAAACATCCAATCTTAAATAAAACCATTTTTTGGTCCATAGTCTGTGGACCATATTTAAATTGAACTGGAATGGAATGTTTATTCTATCAAAATAAGGCAGGTTTGGTTTGCACGCGCAGTGCCTCTCCAGCTTTGGCATTTTTTCATCAGATATCTTTCACATCGATGGGAAGTTCCTGTGAAGCACTCTGCCTCTGTAGCTTTATGCTCTGCAGGCGCTTGCCGTGCAGTGAGAACTGGGACCAGGCCAGCAGCTGCAGGAAGGCACAGGTGATGGGAATGAAGACCAGCAGGTGGAAGCAGCCGTGCCGCAGAGTGCTGAACCAGGCAGGGTTCCACAGCTCCTGGGTGCGGACCACTTCCTGCAAAGGGTCTCGCTGGAAAATGTCATATCCTGCAGGAGACAGAGCAACAGGTGAGACAGTGAGAAGGGGAGGAAGGTGGAGGGTATGGGGCAGCGAGCAGTATTTCATATCCTGGGGGAGACAGTGAGAAGGGGAGGAAGGTGGAGGGTACGGGGCAGCGAGCAGTATTTCATCTTAAGGACAGACCTGCATGTACACATTTTAAATATTAATAACAACAACAACAACCAACAACAAACAGAACTAAGCTAAAGGATTACTTAAGAGAGAGATCAGGAGACAGAGGGGAGAATCCTATTTTGCAGCAGCAGCCCCAAGCGGTGCCAGTACCTGTGTACACACACACACACACACAGCCCCGAGCGGTGCCAGTACCTGTGTACACACACACACACACACACACACACACACACACACACACACACACACACAGCCCCGAGCGGTGCCAGTACCTGTGTACACACACACACACACAGCCCCGAGCGGTGCCAGTACCTGTGTACACACACACACACACAGCCCCGAGCGGTGCCAGTACCTGTGTACACACACACACACAGCCCCGAGCGGTGCCAGTACCTGTGTACACACACACACACACACACACAGCCCCGAGCGGTGCCAGTACCTGTGTACACACACACACACACACACACACAGCCCCGAGCGGTGCCAGTACCTGTGTACACACACAGCAGCCAGGTCCCGATGAGCGGTGCAAAGGTCTGTCCCGGCTTGGTTACCAAGGCGACCATGCCGAACAGCAGCGCGGAGGCTGCCTGCTGCCGACGGTTCATCACAAGATCCTCATCAACCAGGTCACTGATCACCAGGTTCAAGAGCTTGCAGGTCCCCTCAGTGAACACACGATTACTGCAGGACAGAGAGACAGGAAATCACACTCCTACATACAGACATAACACTGAACACACTGCAGGACAGAGAGACAGACAATCACACTCCTACATACAGACATAACACCGAACACACTGCAGGACAGAGAATCACACTCCTTCATACAGACATAACACTGAACACACTGCAGGACAGAGAATCACACTCCTACATACAAACATAACACTGAACACACTGCAGGACAGAGAGACAGGCAATCACACTCCTACATACAGACATAACACTGAACACACTGCAGGACAGAGGGACAGACAATCACACTCCTACATACAGACATAACACTGAACACACTGCAGGACAGAGAATCACACTCCTTCATACAGACATAACACTGAACACACTGCAGGACAGAGAATCACACTCCTACATACAAACATAACACTGAACACACTGCAGGACAGAGAGACAGGCAATCACACTCCTACATACAGACATAACACTGAACACACTGCAGGACAGAGAATCACACTCCTTCATACAAACATAACACTGAACACACTGCAGGACAGAGAATCACACTCCTACATACAAACATAACACTGAACACACTGCAGGACAGAGGGACAAGCAATCACACTCCTTCATACAAACATAACACTGAACACACTGCAGGACAGAGGGACAAGCAATCACACTCCTACATACAGACATAACACTGAACACACTGCAGGACAGAGAATCACACTCCTTCATACAAACATAACACTGAACACACTGCAGGACAGCGAGAGACAGGCAATCACACTCCTACATACAGACATAACACTGAACACACTGCAGGACAGAGAGACAGGCAATCACACTCCTACATACAAACATAACACTGAACACACTGCAGGACAGAGAGACAGGCAATCACACGCCTACATACAGACATAACACTGAACACACTGCAGGACAGAGGGACAGGCAATCACACTCCTACATACAAACATAACACTGAACACACTGCAGGACAGAGAGACAGGCAATCACACTCCTACATACAAACATAACACTGAACACACTGCAGGACAGAGAGACAGGCAATCACACGCCTACATACAGACATAACACTGAACACACTGCAGGACAGAGGGACAGGCAATCACACTCCTACATACAGACATAACACTGAACACACTGCAGGACAGAGAGAGACAGGCAATCACACTCCTACATACAGACATAACACTGAACACACTGCAGGACAGAGAGACAGACAATCACACTCCTACATACAGACATAACACTGAACACACTGCAGGACAGAGAGACAGGCAATCACACGCCTACATACAGACATAACACTGAACACACTGCAGGACAGAGAGAGACAGGCAATCACACTCCTACATACAGACATAACACTGAACACACTGCAGGACAGAGGGACAGGCAATCACACTCCTACATACAGACATAACACTGAACACACTGCAGGACAGAGAGACAGGCAATCACACTCCTACATACAAACATAACACTGAACACACTGCAGGACAGAGAGACAGGCAATCACACGCCTACATACAGACATAACACTGAACACACTGCAGGACAGAGAGAGACAGGCAATCACACTCCTACATACAGACATAACACTGAACACACTGCAGGACAGAGAGACAGGCAATCACACTCCTACATACAAACATAACACTGAACACACTGCAGGACAGAGAGACAGGCAGGCAATCACACGCCTACATACAGACATAACACTGAACACACTGCAGGACAGAGGGACAGGCAATCACACTCCTACATACAGACATAACACTGAACACACTGCAGGACAGAGAGAGACAGGCAATCACACTCCTACATACAGACATAACACTGAACACACTGCAGGACAGAGAGACAGACAATCACACTCCTACATACAAACATAACACTGAATACACTGCAGGACAGAGAATCACACTCCTACATACAGACATAACACTGAACACACTGCAGGACAGAGAGACAGACAATCACACTCCTACATACAGACATAACACTGAACACACTGCAGGACAGAGACAGACAATCACACTCCTACATACAGACATAACACTGAACACACTGCAGGACAGAGAGACAGACAATCACACTCCTACATACAGACATAACACCGAACACACTGCAGGACAGAGAATCACACTCCTTCATACAAACATAACACTGAACACACTGCAGGACAGAGAGACAGACAATCACACTCCTACATACAGACATAACACTGAACACACTGCAGGACAGAGAATCACACTCCTACATACAAACATAACACTGAACACACTGCAGGACAGAGAGACAGACAATCACACTCCTACATACAAACAACACTGAATACACTGCAGGACAGAGAATCACACTCCTACATACAAACATAACACTGAACACACTGCAGGACAGAGAGACAGACAATCACACTCCTACATACAGACATAACACTGAACACACTGCAGGACAGAGAGACAGACAATCACACTCCTACATACAAACATAACACTGAACACACTGCAGGACAGAGAGAGACAGGCAATCACACTCCTACATACAGACATAACATTGAACACACGATTACTGTAGGACAGACATTTTTTATTAAAAGGAAAGTTTCTTTGAATGGTTTTATTGATGAGTTACCTGGCTATAAATATACACAGCAAGTAGATCTGGTCTGGTCCTGCCAGCAGCATGATGACACTGAGGATGAGTTTGAGAAAGAACAGCCAGCGAACCACAGTGTAGACCCCATAGCGGCCACACAGGGACAGGAAGTAGAGGTTATTCAGGTGGGGGGCGATGTAAGAGAATCCTGCAGGACAATTCCACACAAAAGAGATGTGCTTATTTAAAGGGTAGACCTACAGCAGTGTGCTCATGCATTAGAACAGCCCATTGCTTCTGTAGTTCAGCAGTGTGCTCATGTATTAGAACACCCCATTGCTTCTGTAGTTCAGCAGTGTGCACATGTATTAGAACACCCCATTGCTTCTGTAGTTCAGCAGTGTGCTCATGTATTAGAACAGCCCATTGCTTCTGTAGTTCAGCAGTGTGCTCATGTATTAGAACAGCCCATTGCTTCTGTAGTTCAGCAGTGTGCTCATGTATTAGAACACCCCATTGCTCCTGTAGTTCAGCAGTGTGCACATGTATTAGAACACCCCATTGCTTCTGTAGTTTTGATTTGTTATGCATATGAAACCAAACCACTGGAAATGAACATCTTGGGAAAATTGTCAAAATAGGCAACTAAGTGATTGTCAAATTTAACTGATGACTTTAATAGGCCACACATGCAGTTAATTTGAAACAGTGACAAACGGAACACAGCCACTAATGGTAAAATGTATGATACGTTTTAGAAGTTGTTTAACATGCCTAATTAAAGCATAAAGTGGTCTAACATTTTCACACAAGTTCCTATTGTTTCTAGACCACGATTACTGACTGAAAAATGCAATTCTCACTCCTACAGGTTGTTATACAGGGAGGTATATAAAGAATATAAATGACAAATCTTGGTGTTCTTATACATTGGCACACTGATTGGCATTAGCAGGTAGCTGCGCTGTCCCTGCAGGTCTGGTACAGCATTAGCAGGTAGCTGCGCTGTCCCTGCAGGTCTGGTACAGCATTAGCAGGTAGCTGCACTGTCCCTGCATGTCCCTGCATGTCTGGTACAGCATTAGCAGGTAGCTGCACTGTCCCTGCATGTCCCTGCATGTCTGGTACAGCATTAGCAGGTAGCTGCACTGTCGCTGCATGTCTGGTACAGCATTAGCAGGTAGCTGCACTGTCCCTGCATGTCCCTGCATGTCTGGTACAGCATTAGCAGGTAGCTGCACTGTCCCTGCATGTCCGGTACAGCATTAGCAGTGAGCTGCACTGTCCCTGCATGTCTGGTACAGCATTAGCAGGTAGCTGCACTGTCCCTGCATGTCCCTGCATGTCTGGTACAGCATTAGCAGGTAGCTGCACTGTCGCTGCATGTCTGGTACAGCATTAGCAGGTAGCTGCACTGTCCCTGCATGTCCCTGCATGTCTGGTACAGCATTAGCAGGTAGCTGCACTGTCCCTGCATGTCCGGTACAGCATTAGCAGTGAGCTGCACTGTCCCTGCATGTCTGGTACAGCATTAGCAGGTAGCTGCACTGTCCCTGCATGTCTGGTACAGCATTAGCAGGTAGCTGCACTGTCCCTGCATGTCCCTGCATGTCTGGTACAGCATTAGCAGGTAGCTGCGCTGTCCCTGCATGTCTGGTACAGCATTAGCAGGTAGCTGCACTGTCCCTGCATGTCCTGCATGTCTGGTACATCATTAGCAGTGTATCTGCAGGAAGCTGTCCTGTACGTTTCTTACCGAGCAGAAAGGATCCTGTGGAGGCTGAGATTCGGTCCGAAAGGAGATGCTCCAGGAACAGTGGGAAGAAATTGCTATTGAAGTGGCAGTGAAACACCTGGAACATGAGGAAGGGCTGTTTATCACTGCCAGGGTCGGGTCAATTCATCTTTCAATTCCTTTTTAAAATCAATTCCAATTCCCATTCCCTTTTAATCAACACATTAATCAAAAACGCAATTAGCAGTATTCTGTTAATTACTCACAGTGGCAACACATTATTTAAACTGAAGTCACCGTTAGTCAATTAAACTGGCTTTAAATGAAAGCAGTTGAACAAATCACAACAATTATTCTCTCTCTAAAATATACATTCAAACTCCTTCAGCAGTGTATGGCAACAAAACCAGAGTGGGATAGTTCAAGAGCTTTCCTTTCTTGCTATAGAGCTTCCCTATCTCTGGTGCCTAATTAAGATGCAGCAGATCAAGGGGTGAGTAAACACAGCGCCTCATAATACTGAAGCTCTCAAGGCAGTGCTGCACGCTTGAGATTTAGAACAGCCTGACAACACTAGACTGTTTGTGCGCTCCACAAGATCATTTACTGATTTATTGAATACAAAGGTAACATGGAATTATGAGTTTACCTGGACGAGGTTCATGGAGGCAAACCAGAGGAAGTTTGTGTGTTTGGAGAGCTGCTTCAGGTACTGCCCCAGAGTCAGCTCCTTCTCCTGAGCAAGAGGGGCCTGTCCAACACACAGCCTGCCAGCGCAAAGGGGAACAGCAGGGAGACAATTACTGCAACAGCACCGGGCACAGACCACAGCAGACTTATCATTCACCCTCCTTCAAAGTGTGAGACCAGCTAGAATCTTAATAAACCCCAGAACTGAAAGATCTACAAACCATGAATAATACAAAACATACTCTCTCAGTACTGTTCATTTACACCCTCCTTCAAAACAAATAGAGACAGGCTGGAATAAACCCCTAGCACTGAAACACCTCTACAAAGTATTACTCGCACCCCTCAAGAAGCACAAACATACTCTTTCAGGACAGAGTCCTCCTCCTCGTCTCGCCTGGCTCTGCCCTGAAACCTCTGCTGCAGGAGCCAGCAGGCCACGCTGAAGCCCAGGATGGAGAGGGCAGCCAGCGCCACACAGAACATTCTGAAGGAGAAGAAGTCCTCCTTGTCCCAGAAGGAGTAGGACATGAAGACGGACAGGGAGCCCAGGGCGCTGAACAGCGAGCACTGGAAGTTCAGCCGAGTCCTCTCGCTAGCCGACACAGCCAGGTCCGCCAGCAAGGCATTGTGGTTTAGGTCCACCACGGTGAGGAAGCCATCGTAGAGACACAGGCAGACAAGGAACTGCAACCCAGGTCTGGCCCAGGACACCCAGAACGCCAGGAAGGAGAGTGCAAACAGGGGGCCAGTCCGGGACAGAGCCTGCAGCCTCTTCAGAACCACCTGTGGGTTTGAGATCCGAACCCCTGCGCTACAGGAGGTGGACAGAAATCAACGGACAGTTACAGAATTCATGGTGGAGAAGATACAGGCTACGATCATTTAGTACTTTCTACAGAAGTGTCCAGGCGGGACAGGAGCAGAAATTGTGCTAGCAATTTTACACTGAATACAAACTGTTCACTTTTACATTCTCTCCATCTATTAAAAGAGGGCTTTACTGTCTGGTAAGGCCCGCCTCCTGCAGTTAAACGTCCCAAGCGGAGGGTCCTCTTCTTGCTTAAACATGCCTTGGATTATGACATGAACACTTCATACACTCACCACAGCCTCCCAATGTAATCCAGTGTCTAGTGATACAGACCCCTTTCGTTTCACTGTGAATGTGTTGTTTTCTTCCACATGGCTGACCCTGGCATTGTGTTTTATACATGAAACTAGAACACAACCCACTTCTGATTCAAGACATTCTACATTTCTACAGGATGTGATCTCATCAGCGCTTGGCTTCGAATCTGAGACGGGGCGGCTATCACTTCTTCATTTTCGAGTGACAGGGAAGTGGTTTACAGGGGTGGAAGAGAACAAGGAGAGACTTACTGCTGAGAGCCGAGGAAGGCGCGATCACTGATCCAGCCAAAGAGAGGGTCGTTCAAGCTGTTCCATATGAGAAACACTGTCTGGTGAGAAAAGCCAACAAGTTTAACTAAAGACACTGTCGACTTGACTGCATAGCTGATACCAAGTTTAGAAGAGCAAACTCAAAGTGTTAAAGACATGCCATGGTACAAAAACACTAGGAACACTAGGAATAAGTAACTTAGCAAGCTATGGGTTAGTACTGAATACACTTTTTAGCAGTTGATTCACTTTACAAATGTCAAATATACCTAGGCTTCTGATTCTCTGTGTTTTACCTCGACTTTTCTACTCTCCTGTAAGAATGCAATTGATACATGTTCAGCCATTCGTGTCTCTCAATCACACTGAGAAATGTGTTCATAGTAACATTGATTTCATTTACAGGTTTTTTCTGTGTAACTAAATTGGCTTTTAAAATCGGCCAAGTTTTCATTTTTGGCTTCCAAGCAGAACGTACAAACGAGATCACAACATGTTAATAGGGCAGCAGTGTGGAGTAGTGGTTAGGGCTCTGGACTCTTGACCGGAGGGTTGTGGGTTCAATCCCCAGTGGGGGACACTGCTGTTGTACCCTTGAGCAAGGTACTTTACCTAGATTGCTCCAGTAAAAAAAAAAAAACCCAACTGTATAAATGGGTAATTGTATGTAAAAATATCTTGTAACAATTGTAAGTCGCCCTGGATAAGGGCGTCTGCTAAGAAATAAATAATAATAATAATAATAATAATAATAATAATAAACGACTGATCTTTATTAAAGCTACAAAGTATTTTATTCTGGACACACTTTATTACGATCGTTCTGCGTGAACGTATTTACATTAATACAGAGGACTCGCTTCTGCTTTGAAATGAAAAAGTAAGACTTAAGATTTAAAAGCCCCTTTAGTTAAATGAAATCAACGTTACTATGAACATGTTTCTCAGTTCTGATTGAGATACACAAAAGGCTTAACAGGTATCAACTGGATTTTTAAAGGAGAGCAGAAAAGTCGCGGGAAATAAATGACTAACATTGCATTTTTTTTACAGTCCCAGTTTTATAAGCAAAAAGTAAATATATACGTGTATAAATATCTTTAACTGACCTCCCCAACCCAGAAGGAGACTTTATCAATCTTGTAGACGGACACGAAGGTGTCCACGTAGTAAAGCAGGAAAACGTTGTGCAGAATAGAAACGAACAGAGAGAGGGAGCCATAGAGAACAGCAGTGGAGATGCTGGAGAAGCAGCTCCACACTCTTCTAGCCATCGTCTTCAATCACTGTTACAACAGAGCAAACTCCACCCATCTCTCAAAGGGACGTGACGCTGGAAAGTGCATCCCTCCTTCCCTGTGGAAACAAGCAACCCACACTCACACAAACATGATGTGAAACACAGAGATGCTGCAGCCCCACTCACACAAACATGATGTGAAACACAGAGACATCAGCAAGGTTTATTCCTCTCTGTGCGAGAAAGGGTCTGGATGTCTCCTTTATTTTATCCATCGCCATGCAGGGAACTACAGCAACACACACACACACATCTGGAAACAAAATGATGAACTCCCTGGCTGAAATCCTTATTCAGTTTAAAATGACTCAAGTGTTGAGAAACAGCCCAGTGATTACGAGGTGAATTCTCATTACGAAGCTCAGCCATGAGTTCCACACATCAGTAAGAGGAGGAGATGGGCTCCAGATTCACTGCTGTCGCCCATGGGGGGGGGGATCAAAGCCACTGTAACATTCTTCCTTATTCTCACAACATCTGCTCTGTTGCAAGAACAAAGAGAGAGTGGGTGGAGAGACATGTTTCACCCCTCGTGTCACACACGGCAGCTGTTCTCAATAACAACTCAGCTGCCTGGACTCTGCAAGACCTCATTACACATACAGGTCCTGTGGAAAATGAACGTGACGTATCTTCAACACATGCAGTATACTTCCTTAATTGGCACTGTCCTTCTACTCTGGTTGATTTTAAATTGAATTAACATATAGACCACAATCAGGATTTACTGTACGCCCAAAAATACAAGACCTGCCTGGAAACAAACTTCTGTACCGATGTAACAGATGTCACGAGGGGAGGTGAACGGCAACACTTAGATCATGGCATTTGAGGGATTAGCATTAAGGGAGTGTAAAACCTCCTGTTCAATCTCTTTAGTGAGCAATAACTCAATGACTGCTTACTGGAAGATTTCACTCAGCACCCAGGCTGCATGACTATAGCTTTACTAAAGTCATATGCAACCAGCATCTCCTTGCATCTGTCCAGGAGCTTCTGAATCACGCTGTTCCTGGTGTTCGTAAACAGCTGAAGAATCACTGCATTATGCTGCAGGCAACCGTGAAGCGTGGCTTTCTTCTACAGGCCAGTTGTGGGGAATGCAATCTCTTTATTCACTATGCTACAGCAAGTTGTGGTTCCAACCACAAAGCATCAGCTCAGAGCTACTCCTCTGTTAGAAAATGCTCTGGATAGGCTGCACATTCACTCAGGAGTCCAGTCACCTGGATAAGCTGCACATTCACTCTGGAGTCCAGTCACCTGGACAGGCTGCACATTCACTCTGGAGTCCAGTCACCTGGATAGGCTGCACATTCACTCTGGAGTCCAGTCACCTGGATAAGCTGCACATTCACTCAGGAGTCCAGTCACCTGGATAGGCTCCACATTCACTCTGGAGTCCAGTCACCTGGATAAGCTGCACATTCACTCTGGAGTCCAGTCACCTGGATAGGCTCCACATTCACTCTGGAGTCCAGTCACCTGGATAAGCTGCACATTCACTCTGGAGTCCAGTCACCTGGATAAGCTGCACATTCACTGCGGAGTCCAGTCACCTGGATAGGCTGCACACTCACTCTGGAGTCCAGTCACCTGGATAGGCTGCACATTCACTGCGGAGTCCAGTCACCTGGATAGGCTGCACATTCACTCTGGAGTCCAGTCACCTGGATAGGCTGCACATTCACTCTGGAGTCCAGTCACCTGGATAAGCTGCACATTCACTCTGGAGTCCAGTCACCTGGATAGGCTGCACATTCACTCTGGAGTCCAGTCACCTGGATAAGCTGCACATTCACTGCGGAGTCCAGTCACCTGGATAGGCTGCACACTCACTCTGGAGTCGTGTCACCTGGATAGGCTGCACATTCACTCTGGAGTCCAGTCACCTGGATAGGCTGCACATTCACTCTGGAGTCCAGTCACCTGGATAGGCTGCACATTCACTCTGGAGTCCAGTCACCTGGATAAGCTGCACATTCACTCTGGAGTCCAGTCACCTGGATAGGCTGCACATTCACTCTGGAGTCCAGTCACCTGGATAAGCTGCACATTCACTCTGGAGTCCAGTCACCTGGATAGGCTGCACATTCACTCAGGAGTCCACAGCAAACGGGTTCAGGGTTCAAGTTCAGGCTGTTTGGTTCTCACTGGAAAGGGTTTGAGACAACGGCCCTGGCACTGAAAGGGTTTGTGTACAATTAGTCACTCCCACATATTACAAGTCAGGCACAACAAAGTGCGATTGTACATACAGTGTCCACATACAATATTCAACACACAATAAATGCATCTTTAAAGTTGCATAATTTCCTTCTCATTCCTAACAAACAGTACTGTAGTTTTATCTACATGCATTTTTCTTGAAAGCACAACTGAAAAATGAGCTTGGTCTATATGGACGTGGCAGCTAAAAAGCAGCCTCAATCTTTCAGAAGACAAATGACAAAACACAACTTTTAAAAGACTGGGCTTCTCACAAGACAAAATAAACCCAGCGATAGTATGTGAGGTTATTTAAAACTATCTGAGCAATCGACATGCATGACTTTGAGAGTACAGATTACAATTAGAAATGTATTTTTTTCCCTAATTATAAAGCGACACTACACGCTACACTGAGTAAACTCAAAGTGCATTTGGGAAAATATGCAAATTGCTAGGGATACATCGTGGGTGGATTACTCCTCTCCTCGCTCCCACCCCAATGCTCGATACACACACGAGCCTGTAAACGTGTCAGGGAACTCACAGTTTGTAAGCATCTTATTTCGAATTAGGACATCACTTGGATCAAAGCCAGACGTGCTCGTGGAACCGGAACACCTGAGCCATTTCGTTCAGTATCGTATCAAATACATAGCTAACTAGAATATGAGGCAGTACAGCAACGCATTATGTTACGACAGAACCGTAGGCTTGTTTTATCGTTGTTGCACAAAGCTATTTTACAACACTGCCAAGTCGTATCAGCAGCAGCCGAGTTTGATTTTGGACAACAGCATTATCGAAACTAAGAGGTTCTCTGGTTACAACAGGTTTCAGAAGGCTTTAAATATTCTCGAAATTAACCCAAGCTTCACGCGTTTACATTTATCATTAGACACCAAACTCTCCCTCCCAGTGACAAATGGAACAGATATATCCTTCACTTACAGACTCTTAATTCTTATCTTCGCTAGACAGCATCAGCATCGAATCCTTGAACCTTTTTTTTTTTTAGTTAGTTAACTGTATCTGTTTGTTTTTTCATTTTGTGACGTTGCGGCTTTCTTCATACGTCCCAATCCCCGCTCTAAAGGAAATAGAAGGCTATCGCGTAACTTCAGTTCCGACGCCCACCCCTCCCCTTGCCGTACAGCGCAGTAACCCATGGCTCTTATACTGGGCGCGACTCGTACGGAACGGTAACCACAGCGATGGGTGCAGGCCTAGCATTAACACGTCCTTGTTTCCATATGCCATATTTAATTCAGGATGTGCACATATTTCAAACACTGCGTTATATAGACAAACTGTTGCATTTCGGTGCCTTTGCTGTTGGTATCGTATCATGTTTTGATTGACCATTAAGCGATTAGGTCGAGAGGTATGGAACTGTGTGCAATTGTAGTGACGGTGGAGGTGATCCATTCCTTAGTTGCTGACAATCTCGGCACCATTCAGAAAGATTAATATTAGAGCGAGATGAATGCACCATCTAGTGGCTGCCTGAAGAAACTGCACACATCCTCATTGGATTGCACTGTGGGCCTTCTCGTTTGCATACTGTAACACTGATAAAGAGAACAAAATAGCAAAATCTATTAAATGATTACTTTTCACAAGTTTTTACAAAGGAGAATATAGACAACATGCCCCACATGTCGACCTGTTCCAATCCAGTTTAAAATAATTTTAGCATAACAGAGGCAGAAGTGTTAAAGGGACTAGGAGCTCTTAAAATAAACAAATCCCCTGGACAGGATGAGATCCTTCCAACAGTACTCAAAGAAATGAAAGAAGTTATTTACAAACCGTTAACCAAGATCATGCAACAGTCTCTTGACACGGGTTGTACCGACAGACTGGAGAATTGCAAACGTAATACCAATCCACAAAAAGAGAGACAAAACCGAACCAGGTAACTACAGACCAATAAACCTGACTTTTATTATATGTAAACTTATGGAAACTATAATAAGATCCAAAATGGAAAATTACCTATATGGTAACAATATCCTGGGAGACAGTCAGCATGGTTTTAGGAAAGGGAGATTGTGTCTAACTAACCTGCTTGACTTTTTTGAGGATACAACATCGACAATGGATAACAGCAAAGCATACGACATGGTTTATTTAGATTTCCAGAAAGCTTCTGACAAAGTCCTGCATAAAAGATTAATGAGGACCAATGATGTGTTGTTGTTACTGTTGTGATTTGATTGTGTTCCAGAAAGCAGTGAAGCAGGAGTTTATGTTGTCACAGAAATGTCTTCATCTAGACAATGTGGGGAAGCTATAAAAAAGGCCAACAAGATGCTGGGATATATTGTGAAAAGTGTTGAATTTAAATCAAGGGAAGTAATGTTAAAACTTTACAATGCATTAGTAAGACCTCACCTAGAATATTGTGTTCAGTTCTGGTCACCTCGTTACAAAAAGGATATTGCTGCTCTAGAAAGAGTGCAAAGAAGGGCAACCAGAATTATCCCGGGTTTAAAAGGCATGTCGTTTGCAGACAGGCTAAAATAATTGAATTGATTCAGTCTTGAAAAAAGAAGACTACGCTGTGATCTGATTCAAACATTCAAAATTCTAAAAGGTATAGACAATGTCAACCCAGGGGACTTTTTCGACCTGAAAAAAGAAACAAGTACCAGGGGTCACAAATGGAGATTAGATAAAGGAGCATTCAGAACAGAAAATAGGAGGCACTTTTTTACACAGAGAATTCTGAGGGTCTGGAACCAACTCCCCAGTAATGTTGTTGAAGCTGACACCCTGGGATCCTTCAAGAAGCTCCTTGATGAGATTCTGGGATCAATAAGCTACTAACAACCAAACGAGCAAGATGGGCTGAATAGCCTCCTCTCGTTTGTAAACTTTCTTATGCTCTTCTTATGTATTGTTACTATAATACAGTAAACATATGCTGTTTCACAATCACAACATCATTTTTTTATATAATGTCATAAATATTTTAAAACGCCCATTGAAAATGCTAGATGTCTCTCTAGCTCTACAGTATAGTATTAATTTATCATTTATTATTCATCTCTCAGCAGATTTTTAACATAACGTGAGTATGTATGTGTGTATGTATGTATGTATGTATGTATGTATGTATGTATGCATGTATGTATGTATGTGTGTATGTATGTATGTATGTATGCATGTATGTATGTATGTATGTATGTATGTATGTATGTATGTATGCATGCATGCATGCATGCATGCATGTATGTATGTATGTATGTATGTATGTATGTATGTATGTATGTATGTATGTATGTATGTATGTATGCATGTATGTATGTATGTATGTATGTATGTATGTATGCATGCATGTATGTATGTATGCATGTATGTATCTATTCATGTATAGCATCTATGCATAACCCTGGAAGTCCTCACCTCGCTCTCTGTTTGCTGTCCTTTCCCTTATTTAGTTATCTCTGTTTTTCTGTTGCCTGGTCACATTTGACTCACATGATCCTCCTGGTAAACAGAGCTGTCAGTAACAGGAGGAGCTGCTTGAGTGTGTACTCCTTACAGTTCATGAGACCCAATCAAGCGAAACACAGGACACTACAACCAGTAACAGGACTGAACTCCAACACAAAACACAACCCTTTCCATTCATAGACAATTGGTCCTGGAGCAACAAGGAGGGTTTTGTGTTTGTTTTCCAGCTCTCAGGAATTTAGTTCTTCTGTTTTCAGAGTTTTTGGCCTCGGTGGAAATGCTCCATTCACAAAAAAACTGCAACACATGAACAAGTCTGGACTGTGGAAAGGTGAGGCTCTTCAGTGTGGAGCGGAAACAGTGAAGGAGCGCATTAGGGTTTTACTTACAGTTTACTGTGTTTCTACTGCTTGATTTGTGTTTCGTGGAATATTGTAACATTTGTCTCTTTACTTACTCAATATCTTGGTATCCCTGAATTAAAAAAAATATGCTAGATATTTTAGTGAGCAAGACATCTCACAAGTAGAATGGTCTCCCAGAATGTTCTCAAGGAAAGCAGAACAACTGGGGATGTATATACCCACCTTCGCAGGGCATGGAAATGCATATTAAAAGATTATACATTTTGTAAATGTCACTTTCTCCTCATTTCATTGCAGCACAAAACAAGTCAATTCTGTGCAACTAGGAGGGGAGGGAGCACTCTCTGTGGTGATGCAGCAGCATCTTCAGCAATGAGCTCTTACTACACGGGTGCCAGCCCTCTGCATTACCATCCCGGCGTGCTCATGAGCACCAACCCTTACTGGCAGTGGAGGCCAGTGAGGGCAACGGGCCACGACCACCACTTCATGCCCCCCATCTACAGCAGCCGGCCCCTCACTCTGGTATCGAATGACTGGGGAGCGACGGGGGGCCAAGTGGAGTACCACCACTTCTACGGGTTTAACCCTTTCAGCACCATGAATCCTTACTTGTACTACCAAAGGCCGTACATGTACCCTCCTGTCTACCAGGGCTGCGGCAGCAGCATGCCTGAGCCTCAGAGCAGCGGAGGCTGGCCTGAGGGCTTCACCCTCAAAGGGGAGCTGCGCTGGGGGAAGCTGGAGAGGATCATCGGGGCCCGGAAGGAGGTTCCTGAATTCGTGAAGGATGACCTTCGCAGGGTCTACGGTACCTATCCTAAAACAGACGTAAGCATCACCTACCAGGGAGGGGAGTACCTGGTGAGGGGAGACCCCCGGGTGGGAGAGCAGGAGTACAAGCTGGAGAGGAAGGTCATCCGCCAGCCAAGCAGCCCCGAAGGGGACAGCGTGAGCGAGATCGTGGAGAGGAAAAAGAACAAAAAGAAGTCGAAGCGTTGACACACAGACAGTGTACCCAGAGGCTGCTGCCCCAGCTGTGGGGGTACTGTATCGGTGCTGCAGACATGCCACTCAACCCTAGCTCACACACAGGGGCTCCTTTCAGCAGCTCTTCAACTGACACAGTGAGCAGCAGCTGAAAGGACTAGGGCCCAACACAGATTTCAAAATAGTTTTGACAGATTTAAGATTTTTACCTTACGAGACCATATTGAAAATAATTCCAAGCGTTACATGAAGCTGCACACTAACATAAACATTTTATTTAGTGGCACTGTTCATTTTGGTGAAAAAATATTTTTTGTGCATCTAAATTATAGTCTAAAACAATTAAAATACAAAATGTGTTTATAATCTGTTCCATGTGATTGGTGGTTAATTGTTAAACTTGTAGTCTGACTGTGCTGTTCATGTATGGAGCTGCATGCTCACAATCAGTAGTAATTATTAGTAAATGGTAACTAGAGTGGAGGTGATTTGCATGTGTTGAACTGTATCCCAGTGCAGTGCCTGTAGCAGTGGCCATGCACCTCACTAATTCCTATGGCACTTCATCGACATGCATTTAACGAAGAGGGTTGAGAGCAGGGTTATCTGTGCAAACAGAACACAACCCACAGGAAATTATATAACAAACCTCGAACCTTGAGCTGCGGAGACACACACGGATTACCCTGCTTTCCAGACACAACACGTCAGGCGTTTGCTGCTGTGATTATTTATATTAAAGGGAAGTGTATCCCTTTCCAGATTGCTGATTAAACAGGTGCAGGAAACACAACTATGAAGGTAGAGAGCGTGTGCACACACACAGTCTGAGGCACACAGCGTTCGTGTATTGCAGTGCAGTAGTTGGGGTGCGTGTGCACACACACAGTGTTTGTGTATTGTAGTGCAGTAGTGGTAAAGTCAGGATGCTGCGGTGAATAAGATGTTTGCTGGTGGGTCGAGACATCAAGAATCCTGCACTGTCACTACAGCCCTGCAGCTGCAACTTTTATCTGTGACTTCACACCATATTCACAAAGCCTGTCCTCTGCAGTTTTGCACCATTCTGCGATGTTACCAGTATGCTGTTTCATTTGAAAGATAAAAGCTCTGTAACCCACATGCAATAAAACAGGTTATGGCACTACATTGTTTGCATATTTTTTTTGTATTACTTTCTCAACATGTTTATTCTCAGCATTTGATTTGCAAAAATGAGAGATCACTCCCAAAGATAAGAGTCTTCGACAAACACGTCTTGCCGTTTATTGTATTGAGCTCTGTGTTAGCTTTTAGTGTCCGGTTGTTTCTAAGAAGCTAAAGTATTTGTTTGAATGTAATTATTTTCCTGTAAAGATAAAGTGTTTTCTGTTTTCTGTTTGTCTTCCTTCCAGCAGTATGACAGTCTTATCAGCTCTCTATCATTGCAGCAAGATTGAGTCAAGAGGCGTGTATGTGTATAGTCGAAAGGGGAGTGTCCATTATCGAGCTCTCAGAATCTGCGGTGCACCTACAGATACACAATCTCTTCAGTATGTTTGAACCTGAGATACAGAGATTTACCAAGGGAGTGTCCATATGACGCAGGTCTTCACATGCTGGGATTAATCAAGGCAATGGCGTTTTTATTACACACCTCATGCCCTTCAAGTAGTAAAATCAACAACTTCCACAAGCCAACTGTTCTGGTAGGAATGGCTGTCTTTAAAAAAACAGATATTTTTCCTCTTAACCCATTGTGAAAAAATGTATATATCATTTTTTTTTTGCATGTACAATTTTGTTTCTACCATTTTCTTGAAAATGTATCACTGAAACCAGCATTGAAGAATGTGGTTTTACAACAGTTTTAATAACATCAACATAAAATGATGCCATACCAGTACCGGTACGAGAAGCTGATGACTAAACTACCTTTCAGTTTTAACAGAAATCCCTTTCCACAGCCATGCACAGAACACATGTAAACAGAGTAAGAAAGTGCAGTCCTCTTTGAGCGTGCCGTGCTAGCAGCACACACCCATTCGTTCTGTGGTGTGGCGTTCAATGCGATTTTCCTAAGGTATGGCATTGGGATAATCAGATGCTGATGCATTGTTGCTAACACAGGGCGATGACTCAGTTCATAAGCCACTGTATCTGTTGATCGATCCCACCTACTCAACACACAGACACACCCCAGTTTGATCACATCGGTTTATGCTTTTCTTGGTTCCATCAGCCCTTATTTAATCAGTATGTGTAAAGTATACAGCTTCTCTCAGTCAGGTATTTAACCCGTGTGTATTGTATATGTGTGAAGTATACAGCTGCACAGTTTGCTGCATGCCTGCACAGAGGATATTGTGAGGCTGATTGCTTTAAAGAGAAGCAATGTGGCCACAGATGAGCCTGGAGCCAGTGAGGATGGATTAGATGAGCAGATTACTGAGAGGCTGGTGTGTATGTCTCTGATAATCAGCTGAAGGAAGCTCAGAGGATGGAGCGCATATCTCATGGGGTAGCATATAGTCTTCTATGCCTGGCTGGGTAATCCTATGTTGTCTATTCATATACACACAGATATAGTACATACATAAATCATATACTGTATTAACATGCTTATTTTTCAGTATGCATGCACCTGCTTACATTGATATTTCTGTACATGCAAAATGACGTCTGGACTGTAATAATGTGATAGACATGTGTGAAGATATAAAACGTGTTTATTTCTTTCACATTATTTACAAGATCATACACAGTACAGTAAACGTGGAGCTGGCTGGCCCAGAATCTGCTTGCCTCTGAAGTACCGAGCTTCAAGAACTGAACCCAGATGGGTTTGAGGAAATCAACCATCTATGGAATTCAGTTCTCAGAGCCAAGCACTCCCACTCCTCCAAAACAACACGACGAGCCCTGAAAAAAAAGCAATATCCTGTTACTAACATTATAAAAGCAGCCACTTTAAATGAGAGTGACAACGAAAGACTTGTAACTACTGATATTCACTTTATCTTGCACTGCAGTGTCATGCTCTCCAGTATCTCCCCTTGACTAATACACTGACATCGCTGTAAAGCGTGTGTTTGTTGAAACATGTTTATTTATTACATTGTATTTTACTCTATAATGCAATAGTAATGCAAGTATCACAGCCATGCATGATTGGAGCATTTAATCAATGTAGCCACTAGCTGACACAGCCAGAAGCAGCTCAGCGAATGGAATATTGTGCTGTTTTTATAACAACACCATATTGTCAAACACTCATGGATAATAACAATTTGTCAACTTTGAACATACAATATGAAGCAGCCGTGTAGCCTCGATGAGTTGTACTTGGTGAAAGAAAGGGTAGTCGGGTATTTTAACTTGAACAAGTTACACAGATGACACACTGGGACGCTTACAGTATGTACTGCAGTTTTCTTTACTTTGGACTCTGCAGCTCAGTGTTGTTTTTCAATACATTGGTAGCCAGCGATGAAGTGGAAAACTCCACACATTTCAATGGTAGAATAGAAACTCTACACGTGTGTGTCACAGAAATGAGTGAGAGTGCACATCACTGCTGTTAACCACAGAGACAGGTTCTTCAGCTGTGTGAAGGTCTATATGAACACTGAAGTTTGCTGAGTCAGCAAGAACATGCTTAAAACAAGAGC